>NC_140456.1:6684398-6909398 GCF_963576455.1 Neolamprologus multifasciatus
TAAGAGATGAAACAGGCCTGTGTATGTTCTCAGTCAACCAGGTCATGGTAGTTTGGAGAATTTGAAGAAGATAAATTATCCTCTTCAGGTTTGTGAAAATGGAAACACATTTTGCTACTTCAGTTATAAAACAGCTGGCACAGAGGTAATTTCAACCCTCACTCCCACCTCAAGGTACCACAATAGCTCACATGATGGTGGGGGTGGGACAGGGTCTCACAGAGGTTTTACCCATTTAAGGAAATTGGGCCTCACCTTTTTCACACCTTGGCTCTATTATTCTATACTGCAGATTATGTAACAACCCACATGAACAATAATGGGTCTACGACCGTCAGGTTCTCCTCAAAAGGGACAGCCCCCAGTAGGGTTTAGTTACCTAGGTCTCTCTACCAGTTGTTTCAGAACTGAAAAAGTCTCTTGGATGAAAGGTGAAATGTCTACACAAACCTCAACAAGCCCATTTGCCTTCTTTTTTCAAGAACAAGAAACAAGAAAAAACTACTAACCTTGACATTTAGCATTTACCCGCTTAATGCAAGAAGATATAAAATAATTTGAGAAACATTTATTTTCTGGGTGAATTGCTGGGTTGCACACTGTGAAGCTCCACAGAAGAAACAAAGCAGTTTACAAATCAAACAGTGAAAGATTAATTTTATGCCAAAGAAAAATATGAACTTGATTCCTGGAAAAAAAAATAAAGATGTGAAGATTAATTTTAAAAATGACCTAAAATAACTACAAAAGCTTGAGAGTCTCTTCAAGCAATAAAGGTTGCTATTATGTTTGCCTCAAAAGCAACTATATAGTTGACAAAATTGTTTATTCATTGATTTTTTACAATTTTTATTCTTGCAAAGAAAGAGGTCTTAAAATAAACGTACTAAAGGGATGTAGCTGGAATTCAAAAAGAGATAAAATATGGCTTTCATGCCGTGAGACTGAAGCAGCTATAGTGCTGGGATCACTGGATCGAGGTGCTTTGAGTTTCCCATAACTCCAGACACTATTTACCTGCAATACAGTTAGCAGGCAGCACTGCCTCACCAGAAAAAAAATGCCCTGTTTTTTTTGTCATCAGACTCAAGAAGTACAGAAGGCCATGGATGAGAAGAAATTTGATGAGGCGGTCAGACTGCGTGGCAGGTATTTGTAAAATTCCACTACGCTGACATGATTAAACACCTGTAGGATTTGTTATGTTTATATATAACCAATCGACATATTGGTAGATTAAAAATACATAAAGTGCTTAAATGTTGCTCAAGCCAGGAGCACTGGTTTGAATGTTGCACATGATGTCTGACACTATACACAACACAGAAGTTGTGTATAGTACGTTTTGCGGTTTGACAGCATCCCACTTCCTGCTTATCTGTGTTAACATTGATCTCTTAATTACTCTAAATGTTTGCCCTGCTGCATTTACAGACCAGAATTCATTGTGGATTTTCCACATTGTTTAACTTTTTTTCCATCTGCAGGAGCTTCGAAAACAATCTGAGCACTTACCGACTCCTCTCATTTCGCAAGGCAGATTCTGAACTTCCAAATGTAAGTATTATCACTCTCAAATATTAACAGCTAAAATAATTTAATTAAACCAGTAAAATAATAACTACCATGTTTATTCTCCAAATGTGTCTTTCCACCAGCTGCTCTGAGAATTGTACATTAGCGTAAGGTATTTCCTGGTCAGGTGTATTGTGGGTGCTGCAGTCTTTTTGTGACACTAACACAGTCTGTCTTTCTATAACTGTCCATCCTGAGGGAGAGGAGGAGGCGGGGGATGAAGAGCAGATTGATGTATGTGATGAGTGAAAATGGGGCAGCTGAGCAGGCTTTTGATCAGCGTCTGAAGCTTCTGCAGGTGTAGGTCATACGAGGAGCTGCTTTGCAGTTAGTTTGACCATCTTATTCACTTTGGCTTCTAATAATCTTCCCAATGCTGAGATAAATATGTGTGGATTTTAGTTTCTGCTACTTACCAAGTCTAAAACTAATATCCACTTTATTTTAGTTGTTGTAAAATGGTGCCACAAAAGGACAGCGTCAGTGCTCTTCACCTGTCGTTCTGTCTGCCTTTGCTTATTTCCTCATGGCTCTGCTTGGATGCTTGGAATTAGAAATGTAGACATGCAAAGAGGTGCATTAGCGCTGCAGTGCAGGACTCCAACCAGCCCTGCTGCCAGGGATAAGGGCAATGAGGGTGTGATCTGCTTCAAATTGCTCTGAAGTAGTCTCCTTTATAGATGGGTTTTCACTGACTCTCAACTCAAACTGGACAGGCTCCAAGCTCTTTGTTTTATTCAAATATGGTTAGTGGTTGTTAAACGTAAAGCTTTCATCTGTTGAATATTCGTTTTTTATAATCTTTTTTTATCTCAGCATGTCTATGTTCTCCAACTGTTTAGTGCTGTCTGTATGCAGCAGCCAAAGATTTTTCAATCTTTGAAAAATGATGAAGAAATTGTATTTGATCAAACAGAAAATAAACGTAATCTGATTAGGCTTCAAAAACCAAGGTTTGATTCTTGGCAGTTTTTGATGCTGGTATAGTTTCTGCAGACACATTTCTGTATGACCTTACCGGGTATTGTAGTTTGATTCCACTTGTGCTTGCTAGACTTCAAAAACAGAGCAAACTGTGTGAGATTTGGTATTAAGCATTTATTGAGAGAGAGTTGGAAGCCTGTCCGTTTTGAGGTACTTCACGTCATATTTATATGTGTCATTAACCCAATTGAAAACAAGAACATTGCAGGCTCAGTTTATTATTGGAGCACAGCATAATGCATTCTGTGTTGTTGGGTGTATCCATATTGCATTTTGCAATGTGGACCACATGAACCCGAGTTTGACTTTGAAATAAGATCCCCTCTAAAGTTGGATTGAAAATTGTTTGGTAAGAGCACCATTTGCGTTTTTGCCAAATGATTCAAGACTGAATGGCAAGAAAACTGCTAAAAAATTTTGGTAAAATATTCATTTGACTGTTGATATTTTCAGTGGCTGTCATGACAAAATAGCTACTACTTCACTGCGTCTTTTAGCAGCATGTGGCTCATGCATGAAAGGCTATCACTGCCTGCTGCTGTGTGAGGCAGAGTCTCTCCTGATGACAGATGAAGCTGTGATTATGGCTCCATGACGTCCAAACTGAACCATTTCAGTCCAGTTTTTGTCCAGTTTGCCTCATGCCATGGAATTAATGGCATGACTGCATTGCCGGTAAAAGCTGCTCATAGATATATTCTGTGTTCGTACACTAAATATAGGAGTTGGGCCTAAAGTATGAATATGGTTTAAAATTTGAAAAAGCTTAAGGGTGCTACCACATATCACAGTACCATGGGGTTCTGCTTCCCTCACTGTAAGGTTAGTACTGAGTGTTACATGAGTGTGACTGGTGCTGTGTATCACCCACAGAGCTCCTTTAATGTGGCAGTAATGAACGTCGGTGCCCCAGCAGCAGGTATGAATGCTGCTGTTCGTTCTGCTGTCAGAGTGGGAATCACCGAAGGCCACAAAATGTTTGCTGTAAACGATGGCTTCGAGGGATTCTACAAAGGACAGGTGAGATTCAATGTACATAGTTGTCATTCAGCCAACTATGTACAAATATAGAGTTCCACGGATATCTGTTATTGGGCTTTCTCTTCATACCGTATGTTATTGAAAAACCGAATATAAGTTACAATTTCTATGCTGATGACACACTATTGTCCCTTTCATGAGACATGAGACAAAATCCTGATTTTGAAGGATTAGATTGGTTGAAAAGTGAAGCTGGGGTCCCTGACTAATAACCCCACTAAGTATCACAGTGATTAAAGAGCAGCTGCTTAATTGTAGATTCACTGTGACTGTCATAGCCAGTGACAAGATTGCATATTGCCAGCACACACCGTAAAAAAAAAATCCTAAAAAAAACAGTAATATTCTGGCAGCTGTGGCGCCAAAATAATACCATAAAATAACAGAAAATAACTTTCCCATGAAAATACGGTTATTTTCAGTAATGACAATACAGTTTGTTGCCCTAATTTTACATGGGATTTTGCCTTTTTCATGTGCTTTTAAACATTAAATTAGGAACAATTTAACAATTTAACGGCAATATGAATAATAATACTTAAATGTACAGAAATATACAGTTAACTTAAACAATAACAGACTGCATTCATGCAGCGCTTTATGAGACCCTCAAAGCGCTTTACAATTCCACTTTATAATTCCACTTTATAATTCCACTCAGGCCACCACCAGTAGGTGAAGTGTCTTGCCCAAGGACACAACAACCAAGAGTGTCCAAGCCAGGGCTCAAACCGGCAACCTTCTGATTACAAGGCAAACTGCCAACTCTTGAGCCACGATCAATAACAATAATGACTGTTTGATGTACAAAAAGTTTATATGAATCATTTTATATATTTTTCCATAGCATTACATTTGAATTTAACATTTCAATCTTTCAAATAATGGACAAATATTTGTGAAATTATGATGCATTTGTGAATGTATTTTAACAATCTAAATATGCATATGTACAGACAAATACATTTAAAAAGCAAGAAAATGATGTTTTATAACATTTACAGTGATTTTACGTTAATTTACATTTGAAATGTAAAATCACAGTCTATTTAGGTGAATTTAATGATATTCTACAAGAACAGTACAAAACTGTAAAATACACAGTAAAATAGTTTTATATTGCATCTTACAAAAATGCAAATGTCATGAAAGTCTTTATTGTTTAGAATTTAATTTAAAAAAAGTAAACATCTATATTCATTACATGTTAATTATTTCAAGACTTCAATCCAGTAGTTCAAATTATTAGAACATTTCCTAAGTTCAATCAAAAGCAAGAATTGACATACAGAAATGTCTAAATTCTGAAAACTATGGTTGCACTCTCAGTGGTCGGTTGGGGCTCTTTTATCGTGAACTGCTGCGTCAGTGCGGCATGGGGGTGGCAACGCTGAGGTGTTTTTGAAGACCAGGTTACTTTGATAGATTCTCTGTAGGGTTCAAGCCCGAAGAGTTCACTGAAAAGTCAAGCTGAGTAATAACATTGTCAGTAAATCATTTGATAGTTTGGATACAATGGGCAGATACTTTGTAAAAACAGTGGATCAATCATCACCAACACTTGCTGACAACATGACACATCACAGACTACAGAAACTCCACACTGGACTTCAAATAACTTTGATTCAGTGCCTTTCAACTCAGCCTTAATATTTTAAGATCTTAATTTCCAAATGAAATGAAAAATGTGCTTACAGAGAGCAATATGAACCACTGAGCATCAGCCTGGTCGTTTTTTTCTCCTCATCTTAGGTAAGCTGCCCCTGATGTTGTCATCAGGACAGTCGTATTTCCTTTCCATGGGAAGTGGGCTGGGGCTGGTGTTTCATGATGTTCTTGACTTGTACTTGACATTGTAGTTCCTCTCAATGCTGTGGTCATCCGTGTTGCTTCTGCACCTTTTCCTACCACACATTCCCATTTAAGTTCCATTAATGTATAATGCTTTAATACAGCGCTTGGTGAACAGCCAGCCTTTTCAGCAGTGGCCTTCTGAATCATCAGTCATCTTAATCATCAAATGGAGCTCACAACTTAGCTGTCATATATTTATACATTATAGAATATTTATTCATATGCCTGTGACTTTACTTGGTTTTTAATGCTTCATGGTTTTTTTTTTTATGTTTTTCCCACTTAGTCCTTGTATGATTTTTAACCATGTGAAGAGTTTCTAACTTCCCTCAAGTACAGTGAACATGAATGAAATTTCATTTAAAAAGCAGAAACTCTATCTCTGATGTTTTTGATAATTCAGACACTGACACAATAATTTTCAAGGGGGTGTTTATCTGGTAGATGGCTTTTTTTAATAGTCCCAGTGAGATCTGTGAACCTTTTCTGCCATGCATTAATTTGCTTTGTTGCGATACAAATGAGCTGCCTTTCTCTTTCATCAGATTAAGGAGATCAAATGGGGAGATGTTGGTGGTTGGACTGGCCAGGGTGGGTCACTGCTAGGGACAAAAAGGTAATCTGCTGCTTTATTATATACCTGTTATTATAAGCCTACATCATTTTTAAGTTTCCTCTTGATGAGGAAGGTTAAAAATGAGGTTGAGGTCGGCACTGACCCAGTTTTAGGTTTTTATGCATAAAGGTGCCATTTAAACTTGTTTATCGCATCAAGGCTTTCTGACTTTGTCAGGAACCTCTATTTAAACAAAACAAAATGAAAACAAAATTAGAAAATGTTCTGGTGAAAATTATGACCATTGTATTGTTACAGTTGGTTTCAACTCTGTTAAAACAATAATTAGTGCCAAAACTGAAATCGTAAACATACTGTGAGCTCACTAACACTGTCAGAGAGACGTTAGGGGCTTCTCTCTTCACCTTTTTGCCTCCTTCCCGGAGTAAAAAGAAAGTGGTAACATCTCTTGGATTGCAGTACCTCCTGGCTTACATGGCAGGCCAACTGCTGCAAATGTCATCAAAATGACCCTGTGATTTCCAGGTTTGCGTGACAAGAATAAGTGACAACTTCTTTTTATGCAAAAAGCAGCATCACGGGCTGTGTAATTCTGTGCATCGAATCGATAGAATTACACAGGAATGTTACTATAGTTAATAACATTGACATAAAAAATAAATAAAACTTATTTATTTTAGAGATATGTTACGTTACATTGCCACAAGTTTTTTTTTAATCTCTTGAGTTTAATTTGCTATAGTTTCGGAATGAAAATGAGAGGTGTGCTGCAAAAAGAAAGAGCCTGAGGGCCACAGGAAAAATATTAAAACCCATCTTTTCATGGATAAGGAAGCCTAACAAGATTATAAACAATTTGAATGATAAACCACTTTTTTGAGGGAACTTTTTGGTTGATTTAAGACACAAAACTATCCATTAACATAAAAGATAGTAACAGAAAGCTAACACAAGAGGAAGGTTAAATGCTTTAACATTAAATGTACATGATAAAGTGTTATCCCCTTTGCCTTTTTAATGACTAATCATTTTTTATGTGTCAGAACTCTTCCAGGAAAACATCTGGATAAGATCGCTGAGCAGATGAGGATTCATAACATCAATGCTCTGCTTGTGGTCGGAGGGTTTGAGGTATGTACAACCTTTCCTGGTTATTGCAAATTAAAGCATTTTGTTTGTAATCGCATTTTATCAATATTGTATCTCTGACCATTTTTTAATTATTTAGAAAACTACAATGAGGAAAAATCTTAAATTCAGCTATTGTTTCATTTAAAAAAAGCTACTGATAATGTAAAAGCAGAGTTATTGTGTAATGTAAAATGGCTAACCGTATTGTATCAGCATTATCAAGCACCGTCTCCCACCAGCATTTTACGATTGCCATGTGTTGTATTGCTCAGCATTTTCTGGTCCATTTGTTTCTCACCAATTTACCCAATTTGACATTTTAAATTTGCAAAACACATTTTCTATATTAATATTTTTTCAAAATATAATGAAGACATATTTAAATTTCTAAGGCTCTCTCCCTGTCTGTCCATGTGTCAGTATGAACTGTTGGCCAAGCTGCAAAGCCAGCATGTATATAGATAGATTTAATGATTTTCAGTACATTGAAATGGATGTTTATGGTATTTTGATGCTTTTCAACCTCTTTGTCCAATTGAGAGATTAAATGAAACCAGCATAAAACTTTTATTTTAACAAAGAACTTTAACAATTCAACCATGTCATTTAAAAGAAAAGGTTTTTGACTTTGGTAGCTTGGCCAAAAATGAACGTTGTCTCTGTCTTTGTCCTTTTATGTGAAGAGCTGCAACATTGACTTCCTGTGTGTGTCTCACTGCCCGTCATGATTGGCCTGGCTCTCTCCCCTTGGCTTCTCCTAACAGTACATTCCTCACAGACGTTTCTTCATCCCATCGCTGACTTTTCATTTCATACTCCATTTCTTGAGCTCCATCTCTCATCAGCAGATCCCTCTCACCTCAAAGCCGCCTCCTCCTTCACACCCACCACAAGTTAACTTATGATTCCTAAAGCAAACATGTTCAGATTATTAGTTTGCATGTATCATAGTTATGATTGGCTACAATTTTAGCTTTAATCAATATATAACAATAGAAGTAAAAGTAAATGTTATCCTAAGCCACTTTTAGTAATGCAGTGATTCTTTTTTACAGTAGTACCTAGCTCCTGCTGTAGCTGATGAAGAAATGAAACATCTTGCAGAAGTTGGTGAATAAAGTGAAACATTTGATTTCCATTAGACAAAATCAAAGCTGTGCAATGCTCAGCGTTTGGTGCTAGCCCATGAATCAATTAGTGGACTATACTCCATTTTATAGTAGATAATATCTTCTTCTCGAGTGTAGTATGGATTTTGGACACACCTTTGCTATCTCCAGTAAGTTCCCAGCTCTTCCTGTCATGTTTTTTCCCTCAAAACTCACCTGTGTCCTCTTGTCCACTGCACCTTCAAAGTCCTGGGGATTAGATCTCTTCACTTTTCCCCCACTTGTGTGTACATACTCAATGACCACTAAGACGCTGGCTCTCACTACTGCAGGCTTACGTGGGATTACTGGAACTCGCTGCTGCACGGGACAAATATGAGGAGCTCTGTGTGCCCATGGTTATGGTCCCGTCCACTGTCTCCAATAATATACCCGGTTCAGACCTCAGCATTGGTTCAGACACTGCTCTGAATGCCATTACTGATGTAAGTGTGGCTGGGCTAGAGAGAATGTATGTGTGTGTGTTTGTAGACTTAACACACATGCACAGAGTTCGGGATTTGCTGATTGCCAGCTCGCATCCTTGCATTAACAAGCAGTAGGTAAGATTTAGTTCACAAGTCAAGACAGTTTAGATCTTTTTACAGGATCCATTTGTTTTCTACTTTAAATTCAGAAATTGAAAATATATTATTGTTATTGTTTCTTATTTAGTATAAATTGTCGAAAATTGGTTCTTAATCTTGTGCATGGGCTTAGAGCTGCCATTAATTGAATCTTGTCAGTTTAGCAGTAGAGACAAAAAAGCCAGATTAAAAAACAAATATTTGAAATTCTGACCTGCTCATTGGTTCGCTCTGAAATGAAATCAGCTGTGCCTGGGTAAGATTTTTAACTTCAAGTTTTCACTTTGAAGTGCCATAGTTTCACTAACTGAAACTCAGGTCACATGACAGAGACATTTTAAGTGCTCTGTAATGTTTTGTGTAAACGCTGGCCTCCCGCTTAACAACCAAACTTGTGTTTTTGCAGAACTAAATGGAAAGTACAGACTTACTGCTTTCACATAAACACAACCGTAAGATAATAGAAACAAGACCTTACAGTTAGGACAGGCAACGCATACTATGCCAAATAACTCAGCTCAGTTTAGCTGATGCAGACATTAGACTGTTAATAATCAGCATGAAGTACGGTAGAAAACACTTGGTGCTGGATGCGGGCTGGTCAGCAGAGGTCCCAGGTAAGTGTTAGGGCATGCAGTGGTGTGTTGTGGCATGCTCTTGGTGCGTGACCCTGGCGTGTTCATGCGGTCTTCTGTGTGTTTTGTAAAAGGCAGATAACTAGACAGCAGGAAGGTTCAGTCTAATGGGAACACTGTTTGCGTTTGGGAAGTAAGTTTGTTTGCTGCATAACTGAATGTGGTCTGCATCGTAGTTCCCATTGTTCTTATCTGAGAAAGCCTTTCTTGTCTTCAGACAAAACAAAAAAAACCCAAATAGAAATAAAAAAAACTTCCTCTTTGCTTCTTGAACATAAAAGGAAACGTTACCCGAAGGCCTCTGGAGTCTCACCTCGCAAGCTTTATCTTGTCGCGTCGACACTGTTACACGTCAACCACGATGCAACCCCTCTTCCTCATTCCATTTACTCTCAGCCAATGAGAAGCCAAAGTCCCCCCAACTCCTGGAGAGAGCCAGCCAGTTGCACACACTACAGGACACACACACATGCACACACACGCAGAGCTGCATATTCATGGTCTCATTGGAGTTAAAGTTACTTCTTTATCTTGTATCCTTCCTTTTAAAATGCTAACCCTTAAAGTTGCAGCAGGTTATAATTTCAAACATTTTGGAGGTTTGTAAATATTGTACAGTGTATAGTAGACCATCTTTAAAGAATTATATGTCATAAAATGGGAAATTAAAACTATTCAGAATTTCAGGGTAACAAGCTTTTCCTGTCAGGATGAGAAGGAACACCTTAGTGATTTCATGCTGATGATTGTCTGTGCAGCAATGGGTTTATCTCTACATCACAGACACTCCTTTCCAACATAAAAACCTGACAGATCAGACAAATATGGGCTGGGCTGTTTATGTTTAAAAAAGCTGCTAGTATGAAACAGAAAAGTGCATTCAATGGTGTTTTTATAAACTATCCATCCATCCACGGTGATATTGCAACTTGGCATTTGATTAGCAAACAGCTTTAGCTATCATGATAATGAAGGATACAAGACAAGGGAGTCACTGGGCACCATGAAGCAGCCACTAAAGGACACACTGGCATTTTTAGATGTGTAGTCTTCCCCCTAGTGGTCTAACTCCATATTACGGCTACCGTCATCAGGCCTTTGAGTCCATTCTGCAGCTGTATGTGGCCCGGGCTGACCACGAGGAGTTTTGCATCCCGATGTGCATATTGCCTGCCACCATTAGTAACAATGTGCCTGGCACTGACCTCAGTCTTGGAGCTGATACATCCCTCAACGCCATTGTGGAGGTAAGGGCCCAACAAAGGAGATGAGGGGAGATATTAAGAGCTACAGATATGCTGAAGTGTTACCGTTAATAAAAATTGGGTTTAAAAGTGTCAAAACTGTTGTTGTTCACACAAATCCTAAAATAAAGACAGCTCGATCAGCACACAGCAGATGTTGCTTATGTGCCTCGTGCATTAATATTGGTTTGTTGTATTTGAAATATGACGATTTTATTATCTTCCGTTACCATCCAGGAGGATGTAGAGAATGTACTTTATTATTTATTCAGTATGTACAAAAACAAGGCAAAGAGGGCAAAGAAAGTACAGCAAAGAGTTGGTTAACTGGATCCAGTCCTGCAAGGTGCAGTCATTTGAACTATGCACTCCAATTCATCTACTAAAACTTTAAGAGATGAATGAGTAAACAGAAGTAAAAAAACCCGAGTGTCAGTGAGTACTTTTTTAAATTTCTGCTTGAATAGCTGAGATGGCACGATGCATGTCAGTGACTGTTCCTGTGTTTTGTTGACTGTGTTGATTATTTCTGGCCTCTTGTGCATTTGGTAGCAGATGGGTGAAGCCAACCAACAAGACAGGTTTAAAATAAGAGTGTTTTTGAGAAGGTAAATAGGAAAGGACATTGCAGCGTCCTCATCTGGAAGCCTTCACTCATCTGATTAGACTAAAGGGAAGCACAGGTTGACTCTGATGGCCAATTTACGAGTTCTTTACAGTCTCCTTTGTTCTTTATTTAACTTGGGAAGAAAAAAACCCTCTCAGGCTAAGCCCACACTAATGCGCATCGTTTTTCTCCGTTTTGGCCTCCTGTCCACACTGAGAAGGCGTTTTCTATGATGGAAAACGCAGCGGTTTCAAAATGCATACATTTGGAAACGGTGCTTTGGCGTTGCAGTATGGACAGCAAAAACGCAGACTTTCTAAACACATGTTAGTCATATGATGCAGTCATTTGACCAATTAAACTAAGATAGCGGAGGGCATTATACAGCAGTTGTTTTGTTTGCTCTGAATTTTGACAGCCCTATTAAAGATTAATATCAGTTTGTACCTGCTCCAGATAGCTTTTCCTCAAATTCTTTAAAATTCTTTAACTCGCTTTTTCAACTTTGTACTTTTGTGTTACTCGCAGCAACAACTCCACCTCATTGTTAGTCCATTTAAAAAAACTCTGTGCTTTTCCTCAACATTCTGCCGCGAGCCGGTGTCGTGCCAAAGTAGGTATCCCTGACAGAATTTGTTTCCCCTGTGCTGGCAGCACGCAGGAAGTACTGATGTTTTCATTTTGTGAAAAAGTTAGTATCGTTACATTACCATTCAGTTTGAGGGTTACAAAGGAAAACAACAGAAAATTATATATATATTTGTATCAGATGGGATTATTTTAATAAACCATTAACATTTTGGCGGATAACTATTTTTATTCTCCTGTAACTTTACTATATAAAGAGCTAAATCCTTCAAAGTTTCAGGAGTAATGCGTCATAATAAGCAGTGTTTGTGAACGAAAAATCAGTAATGTGGGATACTGTTTGTCCGTGCGTTTCACACATGTACAGTACTGGGACTTAAGCGTTTTCGGCCGTTTCAATGTGGACGCAGAACTCTGTGAAAACGACTGAAAACACTCGTGTGGACGCAGAGCGTTGTCAGACGAAAATGCCGTTTTCAAATCTGTCCGGGCTAGTGTGGACGTAGCCTCAGTCTGCAACCGTTTACATCAGGGGTGTCAAAATCATTTGCATACCGTCTAGTTTCACCTCAACTGGGCGAGGCTTGAAATAAAATCACAGCAGAGTAACTCTTTTGCTGCAAATGTTCTGTACATCCTGAAAATATTTGCATTTAATAAATCCTCCACTTACAAAACTGATGATAAGGTGTCCGAAGAAATAAGCACATTTTTAGCCTCATGCCCTGGTCTGTCCACATGCAGCCAGTCGACTGCCACCTTAAATAATCAGATAAATTAGTTTCAGTGTGGTATGACAGGCTGTAAAATAAATGACTGGACTGAGTTACTGAGTCAATCTGTGCATCTCTAAGGACACTCAGCTATTTTATGTATTTTAAAGTAGAGCTGATGCAGATTTCTTTTCTTTTTAATTTTATTTTACAAAGTGATGACATATTTACCAGTTTTCACCCACAATCAAAAAGCTTAGATGTTTGCACACAAATCCTTCTTATATTATCAGGATAAATCAAATATTCCTGTCAGCTCTACTTGTGTGTACAGTGTGTTTTGCATTTGCATGCTCTCCGCGTGAACATATTTTTCTTGTTTAATGATTGTATAATGTTTTATGTGTGTGTGAATCAGACGTGTGATCGCATCAAACAGTCAGCTAGTGGCACCAAGCGGCGAGTGTTCATCATTGAGACAATGGGGGGCTACTGTGGCTACCTGGCCACCGTGGGTGGTCTGGCTGCAGGCGCCGACACTGTCTACATCTACGAGGAGCCATTTGACATCCGTGACCTTCAGGTTAGAGAGAAAAAGTCTGTATCCAACAGAAAATGCCTTATTTTCATGTCTCCTCTCATCATCAGAAAATACCAAGACCTTTTACTCTCTCGATGACTCTTATAGCCACGATTCCTGTCAAGTCTTTTTTGTTCCATTTAAGTTATTTTTTGTATGTTTCATGACTGGATTTTATTGGTAACAACATTTATGAGGGCGACAGCATAAATATTCAGGATTCAAACTGCTCCTAATCCTCCGTTTCACACGGCTTTTTTATTTTTGGGCTCTGTATGATGTCAATAAGAACAGAAATTCCTAATATGGTCATCTCAGCCACACAACTGTGAGCCCCACCCACATAATGTTCAAGCTTTCTATCTACGACAGGCAGCCAGTTAGAAGAAAGTTGGCTAAAAAAGGGCTTGTTTTGAAAAATCAGGGCATCCGTCCACTGTCTTCTGTTGCAGGGCTAACACAGACTTCCAGCCAACCCTGAACTGGATTATGAATCAAGAGTTCAGAATAAGCGATATAGAGCTGGAAATGAGCCTAATACCTTTCACTACATTGCACATTTCCATCCTTAGCAGTAGTGGAGCAGACTGATCGCAGTGCAGAAGCTTCAGTTAGTCAATTAGTGCCTCTGCCTGGATGTTTCAGGGCTGTGCAGGTGACCCAGATTATAGCAGTGCACATGAAGCAACTTATTAATAACCTCTGAGCTGCATCAGTCATTCAATGACAGACAGATCTCATCAACACAGATCAGGTCAGGGAGATTAAAGACGTCAGGACTATTATTGTTTACAATGTTCCTGTTACATACACTTTTAATATTAATTGTCTCTTTATTTATTTTGTCTGTGTATGTTTTACTTAATTTTAATCTAACAATGTTGAGTTCTTTAAGCTCTGTAAATTTTGTTAAACTAATTTTCTTTTTAAAAAGTCTGGGCGCAGTGCACAATTTAGTTTTTTATGAAGTCTGCCTTTGCATATGAACTATAACTAGTACGTGTCACAAAGAATTTCAACCATAAAAATGCATGAAAAGGTAAAAAACAAACACTTTTTCAGTGATCACAATGAGAAGCAGTAAAAAGCGCATGTGTGTGGTGTCGTAAACCTGCATTTCTGATGCATTAACCCTCTTGGGCTCACCAGCTAGGTAAAAGACAAGATATGGCGCCCCTTGGTGGTGTAAATGTTACCTGCAGCTCTTCACTCTGCAATGAGAGACTGAAGAGTGAGAGTTGCTCTTGCAGGTTTAATGTGAGAGACTCTGTGTTTTCAGGCCAACGTGGAGCATCTGACAGAGAAGATGAAGACGAGCATCCAGAGGGGACTGGTGCTCAGGTGAGGCTAAACACTTTCATTCTTTAAAGTTACATTTAGATGCATTACCTTACACAAGCCTGTGGGATTCGTTGTATGGACCTGTGCGTACGTGTGCGATGAACAAAAAATGCAAAATGCTCTATTTTTAAATGTCATCTGCAGTGCGCTATTTGTAAATAAGTGTTTCTCAATTATGTATATAAAACCGTTTCGGCAAATAAAAGATTTTTGATTAACCTTACACTTTATTTCATGTCCTCTATTGAGGTTATTTTAGTCCACTGCACCACCATGCTGTTGGAAATTGCTCCCAGCAGGACGGAGGTCTGTGGAAATAGGACAAACGTTGTATTTTGAACCGAGTGCAGGTGACATTGTGTGCCTGCATAATTTCATTATTTTAAGATGCCCTCAAACATAGTGGTGCATCACAGCATCTCTGTGCATGCATGCAGTGAAAAGCAGAGCCTGGATGAAGGGTATATGAACACTGGTGTGTGGAGACTTAGCAGCCTGGTGACTCTGTGTCCTCTGTTAGTTGATAAATGAGTTCAGGCATTATTTAGAGCATCTTCTTTTAAGGGAGCACTTGTTATTTGGTGAAGCGATCCCTTAACCGGCTTGTTGCCCTTGTGCTGTGTTTTAGAAATGAGAACTGCAACGAGAACTTCACCACAGATTTCATCTACCAGCTTTACTCTGAGGAAGGGCGAGGAGTGTTCGACTGCAGGAAGAACATCCTTGGTCATATGCAGCAGGTTGGCCACGTGCACAAATAAATGAACGCGATGCTGTGCTGCATATGTTTATCAGCAATGATGACAATGTGTGATGCAAGGAGCCAAATCCACAAAATATCTGCTATCCTTTATCCATCCATCCTGTCTATCTGGGAGATATTGCAGACATTACTGTGTAGAGTTATGTTGCTAAACAAGTGATCAAATTATAGTTTAACAGAAAAGTGCACTTAACATAATTTTAGATACTAGACTTGTGATATTTTATATGTAATGTCCTTATTTTGAATAAATATGACTTTTTTTCCATGTCAGGGAGGAGCTCCATCTCCCTTTGACAGAAACTTTGGTACCAAAATTGCAGCCAAAGCCATGCAGTGGATCACCCGGACACTCAAGGAGTCCTACAAAGGAGGCAAGCACATAAATGTGACACTTGATTCCAGCAAGGATGCAGAACATTTACGTGTGAAATTGCTTTGCCGCAGTTACAAAAGCTGATGCTTCTCTTCATTGCAGGGAGAGTGTTTGCAAACTCGGAGGACACCGCATGCCTGCTGGGGATGCGTCGCAGAACTCTGGTCTTTCAGCCTGTGGCGCAGCTCCGGGACGAGACAGACTTTGTGTAAGAAGATTGTTTAATATCTGTAGCAGTGCAGCTCACAACCCTGAGTAAGTAAGCTCACAAGCTGAGCTTACTTACTGTGTGAGAGGAAAAATGTTTTAGAGGACCATTTGCATAGTTAACATAGTCTTTAACATAGTTAAAAGCAAAAGGTAGTGCTAATGCATCTGAACCAGATTATTAAGAACAAACCTGGAAAATATTCTGACCCAATTCCTCTAAAATTCTCTGAAGCAGCGGTCCCAGGCCTTTTGTTTTAATCTTGCTTTAAAGATCTCTGTGGTTAAGAAATAGTGTAGAGAACATTTGTCTATTCTCTACTTTCAGTCACAGGATCCCTAAGGAGCAGTGGTGGCTGAAGCTCCGTCCTCTAATGAAAATCCTGGCCAAGTATAAGACAAGCTATGACGTGTCCGACTCCGGGCAGCTGGAACACGTGACGCGGGTCCGACCCAAAGACAGCAACACCTCAACGGCCATCTGAACCGCCTCACTTCCACACGCAGAGCTTCACTTCAACAGGACAACAGCTTCACAAAACAGTGACGGCTACTCGCTCACTGACTGATCAGCTGCTGACTGGCTGCAAATACGTTAAGGTAGATTATAAAAGATAGGTTATTTTAAAAGCTCTATTGAATGGTAAAGTCACGGCACTTTTCAGAGGGGATTCTATATTATGGGTCATGGGATTTGAGATTCTATTAAGTAGTATGAACTTCCTAGCAGCGCTAATATTTTATTTTATAGATCCCTAAAAGTATTATATAAGTAAACACACATATATGGACCCTGTTCATTATGTACTGTATAAGTATTTAGATTTTATCCCCTAAAGAGTAGCTATATCTAATTTTATTACTTGAAGATATGTAGCTGAGCAAATGTTGTGTAAACACAGCTTGGCTGAAATCCGGCTTTTGTCACCTTTACCTTGTACTGCACTTTGAGCCCCATATTTAATACGACCCCCTAAAGCTGCTTATACAGAGAGAATATATTTCACGAGGATCACATGCTTTCAAAGCATGTTGGCCAGGGTGATTATAAAATGTTGAATCTTGAAGGATGTTTTTCTTCTGGGGGTTTTGGGACAAGCTGGTTGTGTGTCCTGTCACCTGCTAATTGTGTGTTTGTTGTGTTGTTGCCTTTGCTTTTTGTATCCACCCTGGGCGTTGTGTCTGGCATCTTGTAGTGGTTATCTGTAAGTAGGGTCCAATTGGCTGTTGCTGTAGCTCCTCAGTGAGACGGAGAGTGTCTGAGACTACGCAACATTTATGTGCTGGCAGTGTGACGTGTTCTTTCACAGAGTAATAAAGCATTTATTGTGTTGAAACTGTAACTGTTTTGTGTTATTGTATCTCACTTTTATGTGGTTGGCTCTTTGTATTTGTTTGATGGGAGGAGCCTGAGATGTTGATTGTTGGATTGAGGTCATAAATTAAATTGTAATGTTGTGCAACTTCACACAGACACCAGTATAACTTCTATCCATTCATTTGGACAGGGGCTTCAAAATATCTGCAGCCATCTTGGTAAAGCAGTAACTAGCAGAACCATGAGATTTACTTTGGTTTAAGTACTCTGGCAGGAAGTAATTCTGTAAAAAACAGTAAATTACCAGGACAATGGGGACACTGATTGTGGAAAGAGACCATCCATCCATCCATTCGCTTCAGCTTATCCTTTTCAGGGTCGCGCGGGGCGCTGGAGCCTATCCCAGCTGTCATAAGGCGAGAGGCGGGGTACACCCTGGACAGGTCGCCAGTCTGTCGCAGGGCTAACACACAACGACAGACAACCATTCACACTCACATTCACTCGCAGTGGCAATTTGGATTATCCAGTTAACCTATCCCCACAAGCTGCATGTCTTTGGACGGTGGGAGGAAGCCGGAGTACCCGGAGGGAACCCACGCAGACACGGGGAGAACATGCAAACTCCACACAGAAAGACCCCGGCCTGATGGTGGAATTGATCTCAGGACCTTCTTGCTGTGTGGCCACCGTGCTGCCCACTGCCTACTGTTAAAACTACCTTTAAAGTATTTGAGCCCGGGCAGAAATATTACACAAGTATCTTAAATGCTGGACCAATTAAGTCAATATTTGGGGAAACTAATTTCTTTCCCCCAGGAATAAAGTATTTTAATGACTCACCAATGACAGATTTTGTATTCCAATGTCATGATGCAGCATTTAATTCTAATATGTACATAACAGAATATGAATAGGCAGTCATACAAGTATTTCAAATGGCAGACACTGATTAGGTAACTTTCTTCCTCTTTCTTTTGTGCGGTTCAGCTTTCTTTTTGCCACCATTTAAAACATTTCTGAGATAACACTTGTTCTTTGGATGACCACTTTGAAAATATCTACTCACAGTCCTATTTTATAATCCATGAAGGATCTTTTTTAATAACGTCATTCTCTGGGCCCAGAATGGCAAGGCCACACAACTTCTGACCAGCACTGAGGTACCTGCAGAAAAAAACGTGGGATTATTTTGTGGGTATAAGAAAGCTCTACTTGTTGTAAATAAACAGCAGCATCTTGACAAATTGCATTTTGCAGGATTGGTCAGTTTTACCTTTCAGCCACATCCACTAGGTTTTTATGGTCAACAGCAAAGAGTCTTTGTCTGTGACTCTGCTTCATCTCGTCCGTGACCCCACTGAGGAACTGACCCATGCCTGCACCAAAGACAGAGTCACAAGCTTTACATCAGAACATAAAGAATGCTGAAATTACAGCTTCAGCTAAGGGATCCATTCGCTCTATAAATTAGACTCTATATTATTACTTCAAGTCTAAAATGATGCAAAATAGTTAAAGATGGGGGAAGGTACCATGTGCACCATACTGGCTGTGAGAGTCTGAATGCAAAGCTCTGTACAGATGCATAAACACACACAAAATTTACTCTATTATGAAACCTTTTTGAATATTTACAGATTCATTCTCATGCAAGGACAGAATGTGTTAAAATCCTTTAAAGGTTTGATGTAAACTGATCCAGGCAGCTGCTTTCAGGGAACCTCTCATCACTCAGATGGCACCTCACCTTTGTCTGCGGGGGCCACAGGTGAGTCCACCGCTGAGAAGACTGACAGTTTGGCTTCGTCGATGTCTTGCTGGGTGAACTTTCCTGACTTTGCCCAATCGATACCGTTACCAAAAGCAGATAATGTCTGCACTGTGTTTGGATCCCTTGGACACAGAAGAGACAACACATGAGGTCAAAACTCTCCGAAATTCTTATCATAATTTGAACTTTCAATGTTTCCTGCCTTCCTTCCCTATTGATACAGAGTAAACCTTTGTATTAGGGATGCACCGATACCGGTATCGGCTTCAATACCACACTTTCTAAAGTACTCGTTAAAAGTCCCCCGATACCGAGGACCAATACTAAGGTCTGAGACCTGTCTATGTTTGAGCAGCATGTAAGCGGTTAATCACAGGCGCCGAGTGCCCGCCCCCAGGCCCCGGCTGCCCGCCCCCAGGCCCCGGCTGCAGCTCAGAGCGGGGAGAATGCGAGGCGAGACAAGTCAGCCATGTGGAACGAAGACGCAAAAACAAAGGCGGACTGCAAATTGTGCTCAGCGAAATTGTCCAGAGGAGGCTCTAAAGGTAGCGCATTTAACACAAGCAATTTAATCAAGCACCTAAAATCCCAACACGACAACGAGTACAAAGAGTTTACCCACGCTTATTTACCCATGCTTATTAGCACAGAGGAGCATAGCTGATGCTATAGCAGTGGGACGGAAAATAGTTGGGCATTTTAAACATTCGGCCTTAGCCTACTCCCGCCTCGAGGACATTCAGGGACAGCTCAACCAGCCAATAAAGAGACTGCAGCAGGACATACAGACGCGCTGGAACAGCACGTATTACATGCTCCAGTCCCTCATTGAGCAAAAGCGAGGGCTGGGCGTGTCCGAGCATGAACTCCCTGACTATCTCACCAATGGGCTCTTATGGAGACGACTGTTGCCATCCTCGCCCCCTTTGAGGAACTAACTAAAAAAGTGAGCAGCTACGACGCACTAGCCTCTGATGTCATCCCAGCTGTGACTGTGCTAGTGAGACTTCTAAACAGAAAAACAGACGAACAAATTTAAAATTAAATTTTGTTTTTTTAATTTATTCTGTAATATGTTGCATACAACATGCTTTTCATTTTAAATAAATGTTCTTAATTCCAAACTAGTCGCTTGTTTGTTTGTTTTTTGTTAAATTATAGGACTAAGATGTCATGGTCCTGGGCCATGTTGGCCCAGTATTCTTAGTTTTTGTGTGTTTTGTATTTTGTTCTCTATTTATGCCTTGGTTCCTAGGTTGTTTAGTTAAGATGTTCCTTATTTGGTTACCTCCTGTGTGCCCCTTTATATATCTGTGAACCCTTGTTTCCCCTCGTGTTTTATTCCATGTTTTCCGTTATGTCCGTGCTCTCTCCTCCTGTCTGAACCTCTGTGTAATTCCTGTTTTACTTTGACAGTCTCTCGTCAGTATGTGTCATGTTGTGTTCACTCCTGCCTTGTCTCGTTACGATTATCTGTGTCAGCTGTGTTCCCCATGTGATCCCACTTCCCTCGTTTACCCTCTGTGCATTTATGTCCACATCTCCCTCAGTTCAGTGTCGCGTTCTCCCTCATGACTGTGCGCCCCTCCGTGTGTTTCCTCGTAAGTCAGTTCCTTAGTACTTCCCAGTTCAGTTTCATATTATTTTGTATCGCCGTTATCTTTTGTCAGCATTAAAGCTGTATTTTGAGTTCAGTCCTGTTTTCCCGTGAGTTTGCGTTTGGGTCCTCATCCTGCCTGCACACAGCCTGATCATGACATAAAGCTGTTACCTGCAAATTTAAATCATGTTTTTATTAAGTACTCGGTATCGGCGAGTACTGAAATGCAAGTACTCGTACTCGTTTCCAAAAAAGTGGTATCGGTGCATCCCTACTTTGTATTGAACTTCTACCCACCTGTAAGAGTAAAAGGTGAACAGGCCTCCTCCTATCTTGGCCCCGCCTCCATAAGCTCCGCCTTTCTCACGGATCTCTCCATGAAGAAATTTTGCTGTCATCATCCTGGCTAAGATGCATAAACTAATGAACAAGTAAAGAGAAAGTGTTTACTGCATGCAGTTATTACAAATGCATAACTGAGAAAAAAAATGCAACACATTTTCAGTAAAATTAAGTTAAAGAACACACTAAAGCCGCCATAAACTGTGTTACAGTTATTTACCTGCTGCTAGCAGGATGTAATGATGTCGTTACCTGGCATAGTCCTCGTGGGAGAAGGGCACTGCGCGAATACTCTCACTGACAAAGTTGACAGGGAAAGGCATCTGAAAGAAAGTCTTCATTGGACATGGATGGAAGGTTGGCTCCTGAAAAATGTAAAACCGCAAATTAATTTAATTCTAAATCAGAAATGGATTACTTATTGAATTATGAAGATGTTAATTGTAACAAAACAATTCTTCAAAAATTGATCAGTGGATTAAGAAAGAAATAAAGAAAAATGTAACTATTGAACCTACTGATATTAGTTTTCTTCGTGGGCCATTGTCATCCAGAGGGTTTATCGGCTTCTGCAATAAACACAAAGATTTAAAAAAAAAATTGGATTGATTATAACAATGAATTAATTCATTTACAAAGATTTTGTTTTTCCTGTTCAACTTCACCTCAATAATATTTGGTCTGACAGGTTTGCGTTCCTTTCTGTTCTTAGCCACATCCTTTATAAAACCCTCCAAGTGTGCCGCTGCGTCAGATACTTTCTCTGGAGTTGAGTTGATTGCACATCTATATGGACACATTTAAAATAAGAAGTGTTGAGTGGCTGATATTTCACTATTTTATAGTTCATTATTTACACTGAAATAAAGATAAAGTCTACATATAGCAGGTGTATTATAGACCCACCTCATGTTGTTTGGGTTGAAAAGGTGTATTTTGATCCTGGCTAACGTTCGGATGATTTGGCCGAGGTCTGCCATCGCAGCTGTTCTCTTCATAAACGTAACCTGTTGTTAGAAGATGAAGTATTGGTTCCAAAGTATTGACACCATCACATCTCTACCCTTTGTTGCAGAAATTTAAAATAACATGAATAGTGATTTTAAACATACAGTACATTTTCTTTGACACATGACACTGTTGGATGGAGTTTGGAGCCAGGCTCGGGGAGCGCGCCTGAGGGCGAGCGCCTAGTTGCTGGGACTTAGTTCATGAGGCCTGGGCGGGCCTGGCCCCGAAAATGCATGGCTTGGTGCTGAACCAGTCTCCTGGAGAGGGGCTTGAATCTGTCTGAGTCTGGAGTTGCCCTTGGTGAGAGGCGGTAAGCTGGGGTGGGTATCTAAGTATCCCCTCAGCTTGCTGCCAATATGTTGGGGTTTGTTCTGGTGGATGAGAGGATTTGTTCCTGGCGCCTTCAAGACAGGAAATAGGTCCTGACTGTCATCTGTAGTCCGCAGGCTGATGATTGCCTGAACATGGTTGGTGCCTGTGGTGGTGGTAACCCCCGAACCAGATGGTGGGCACCTGAGGTGGAGGGAACCATTAGGCTGAAGAAGGAATCCTATGGCTTTGTTAGCCCGTGGGACTTTGGAGGCAGTACTTAGTAAGTACTTAGTGATGTGGACACAGTACCGGTCAGTCAAGGTGAAGAGAGCTGAACATAAAAGCAAAGCTCTTAATTTACTGGTTGATCTACATCCCTACACTCACCTATGGTCACGAGCTTTGGCTAATAACTGAAAGAACAAGATTGCAAATACAAGCGGCAGACATGAACTTTCTCTGAAGGGTGACTCAGACTATAGCCAATACACTTCCACATTGAAAGGAGCCAGTTGAGGTGGTTCCCTGAGTCAGATGCCTCAACCACCTATGTCCCACTGGGACACACTGGTGAAATTATATCTCTCAGGTGGCCTGGGGACACCTTGGTGTTCCCCCGGACATGCTGGAAGAGGTGTCCGGGGAGAGGGAGGTCTGAGGTTCTCTGCCTAGGCTGCTACCTCCACAACCTGGCCCCAGATAATTAGAAGAAAATATAAAACAAACAAATAAACAAACAAAGCAGCCTTGTGGATAGCTGGGTTTTCCTGAAAGGTTAAGCCTTTATTAAAATGTACAAAGATACCTGTTCCATCCCACCAAAAGTCTCCTGGAGGTCTCCAGCTGGAGTGAGGAGACGACCCGCCCGAGTCATAGCATACAGGTGACCTGAGTATGCGATACTATTGGCCAACTCCTGTGCTGACTGCATCACCAGGACCCTCAGGCGCTCCTTGTCATCAAAGTGAGGACTAAACGACAAAATAAGACCCATCAACTGACAGTTCCATCTGTTGGTGTCGCTAGCAGTGGAAAATGTAAACAGCTGGGAGGAGTTACCTGTTGAATATGTCGCTCCACAACTGAAACATGTGAGGAAGATTCCTCTCCAGGCACGAAGAAGATAAGAGGATACCCTGAAACAGAAGGTAGAGATCCAGATGTTCAACCACAGCAAGGAAGTGCTAAGAGCTCACTGAAGTGTCTTTAGAGATAAAGTCTTGGTCTAAAGTTTAATTCTATCCTTCATGAATTATTTGATTATTTTTCATTTGTTATTTCTTTTCAGAGATGCCAACAGATTCAGTTCATTCCACTGTGCACTGTGTAAAAACACAAGGAATCAAGCTGAAAGCTACTTTCTGTTTTGCATTTTGCACACAGAAATGATCACAGATAGAAAGGTGTTCTTGGCTTAAAACACACACTTAGCTGGCACCGACCTGCTCATATGTATCCAGCTCGTTGCAGTCAGTGATGACCTGAGTGGAAACAGACATGCCCCCTGTCCTCAGCTCCATCTGCTGGGCCTGCTGCCTATAGTCCAGAGCTCCACAGCCCATCCTAATTAAACAGACAAACATATGCGGACACACAAACAGACATTTGAAAAATCTTTAATACTCCATTGTGCAATCCTTTTGGCATTGCATCACAGTCTGATAATTTTTTTCAACAACCTAATCTTTTTTTATGTTTTCCACTGTGATTACACCACAGCACACTTATCTTATTAAGGTCCCAAAAGACTGTGTTCACATGAGTCAACACCAAATATTAACAGGCAAACCAGAAAACCCAGAAGAGATTACCAGCTCAGTGCTAAACTGGTTTTCAAATAACATTTGAAAATAAAATAAATTCAAAGATCAGCTTCAGTCTGTAGTATTTATCAGCACAAACTAATCCAGAAAACTTGATAAGTATTTCATTTGGAAATATTTAAAAGTATTTAAAGAATGATGTATCAGCAGGAAGAGGCATTTACCAGTACTCCTGAGCGCTAATCCTTGCTAGTAAGCACCGCATTTCAGATTCGTCTTGTTCTGGTCTTGCAGACCAACAGGTTACTCACTTGGTAATAACACTGCAGAAGAGCGGGACGAAAACCCTGAGGTCCTCTGGAAGGGTGTTGAGATTACACAAAGCTCTGAAGTACACCAAACCATTGGTGGGCTGCTCACAGTACTGGACCGGAACGCCTCCTATGAAGAATGAGAAAGTGCTCTATATACAGTTCATATAAGACAACAGTTTTCATCACACGCTCTTTGTAAATCAGCGTAGACTCACACCTGCAGTGCTTATTTGAACAGGAGTGATGGGTGTCGTTGGCTCGATGTCGGACACTTTGAGTGCTGGCAGGCAGGAGACATCCTGGGTTTGACTCTGAGCAGCCAGCAGCTCCAGACCTTTCCGAGAAGAAAAATCACGTTAAACTAACATCTACTGAATGCAGACCAGTCTTAATATACAATGCTTCAGGTCAGTAATATTCAGTTTAACAGATTACACCCACGACTGATCAATCTTCTGGCAGTTCAAATGTTACCTTTCTCATAGATCTGCTTTCTGTCGCTGTCAGAAAGAACCTCGATCTTCTTCTGAAGTTTCTCCTCCTCAGCTTTGGCCTGTTTCTCCAGGTAGGACTCCTCTGGGCTCATTGACAGAGTCAGCCGGTGTGTGTTCTCCTAAAGGCCAGTCAATGACAATTAATCCAAGGTGGCATCTTTTGTTAGCAAATACCTGCTCTGCATTATCCTTGTTAAAGCATTTATTTATTTATGTTATACGTTTTTTCATTTGTTTCACGAAAGGACTCAGAAAATGTTTTTTGATACTACAACATAAGAAATAAACTGTCAACTATGAAAAAAAGTATTTCATTATACTCTCAGCCTGTAACTGCAATTTATCTTCCCAACAATGTTAAATAGTAAAGCCATGAACCTGTAAGTAACATCATTTAATGAAGACATACAAACAAAAAATATTTAAAACACTTTGTGCTTAAATCACCTTAAAGTATTGCCTGACTTTCTCCTGGAGAAATCGAGGGTTTTCCTTCAGGGCTTGTCTGAACTTGGCAACACTGTCGCTGATCTGCAGCAGCTCCACCGGGTCCCCATCATGGTTCCACGATGAAGCTATGTACTAATAACATAAGATGAATAAAGGTTTTGGTGAGGAATTTACTAGGATTATTTACACCTTATAACATATAAAACTCTTAAACACTGTACCAAAGACAGCCTCCCAAAAAATAACAACAGTTAAATTCAAATTCTTGATTTGTACAGATATTAAACAAAAAAAACAGGGGAAACAAACATTCAATGTGAGGTTTTATGCAAAATGAACACACACTAATAAACACAGCACTGCAAAGCCATACTTGTAGTTGTAGTTGTAAAAACATACCGCCTACGTCAAAGTGCCCTTGTAGCTGTAAAAACAAAATAAAGGTCACAGATAAACAACAGTAAACTCACCGAGGCCAGAGACAGGCCGAAGTTTGTGGTCTGATGTTTAATCTGGATCTCAAGCTTATGGATAAGAGCCTCAATCCTTCTCTCCTCAAAGCCATTCCTTTGTTAAATGACAAGTGTGAAAATTATTCTTTGGCTTCTTCCTTCCTTCCTGTTTTAGCTTTAAATTAAATCTTAAGTCATACATATGCTTTAAACCCTACAGTAAAGACCCTGCTGTATTCTGTCGCTCACTCTGTGCAGAGAAAGTAAAAGTCCTGAGGCATAAATGTTACAGAAATATTGGTTTTTCAGTAAATACAACAAGTCTGTCATATTTTGTAAATTGTAACTTATAAGTGGCAAAGCTGTGCCTCCTCCCACTGCTCACCAATGGAACTAAATGCTTAACCAATTTGTGAACACACTCAAAAAACAAAACAAAACAAAACATTAGAAAGTCAGATGACTTTTATTTTGCCCAGTAAAAAATTGACAGATTTTCCAACATACAATGTTTTATTTGTTTTCCTACATTTTTTAAATCTGCTACATAAAGTGCAAGACAACAGTTGCTGTATAGGCTTTAGTTTGTTACGCCAAAGAAGGAAAGTTTGACAAGAGAGCAGACTTGATCAGGGAACTTACTCTATGATTTTATCGATGGTTTGGCTGATGATCTGCTTCACTCTCTCTATATCCTCCTCATCAACTCCCTGCAGTCCGATACTGAACGACGCCTCTTTGGTGCTGCCATCGTATCTGCAGGATGCAACACTTGTATCAATACTCCACAAGTACATGCAGGTTATGGATGCTTAATTGGAATTCTTGCGTAACAAGTGGTAAGAGAATTTGTGAAGAGTAAGTAGGTATACAGACCCAAACTGTATGCATCAGTTATTAAACTTCCAACAAAACTGGTGAAATTAAAAGTTTTATGTGGATGTTATAACGCCTGCACACATACCCAACAACAGAGGAGAAGTCTGTTCCCAGTTTGGGTTCGATGAGAGATTTGTAGAAGGGAGAGTTTGGCCCAGAGATCATCAGAGAAGACAGCAGGCTGAGAGTGAGTCCTTCAAATGCATCAGTGATGCTAAAGAGAGAAACAACAATAAGAAAAAACACCCATTTTTACTGCCGGGAACATTATGGGAGAGTCAATGTTGAAACTTTACCAGGAACTTTCCTTAATGTGTGAAGCACTGTGCCACAGTGGGTTCTTATGGGTTAAAATGGCTCTTGAAAAATTATCTACAAAAAGGACTATATAAAACAACCTAATTAAAGTTAAAAAAAAGAAAAAAAGAACAACTCTAAAAGAGGAAGAAGTATGTGGGGTTACATCTCATGTTGAACTGATTTTTAGCAGATATCTCTACAGGACACAGCAGGAAATAAATGATATAATCTTACTCTCCCAGCAGATAGCTCACACACACTGTGTTCTGCTTGTTTGGATCTGGAGCCAGAGGATCAGGACTGCAAGTCACATGGTCCTCTTTCTGGGAGAAAAACAAATATTCACAAATCAAATATTCAACTACCTTTTGTAGCAACTAAAAGCATTCTTTGAAATGATAAAAGAAACAGAACTTTGTTTATCTGATTCAAGGCAAAATTAGCACTGAATATGTGTAAGAGAAGTAGATTATCACTCCAATACACTGCAGCAGAGACACGCTTAATGTGAGCTTACAGGACTGGTCCAGCGTGGCTGAGAAGGAACTTCTGTTTTCGGGTCGATGCAGTCAAACTTGGACAAAGCTTCTTCTTGAATCTGCTTCAGATGAGGTTCTAAAGGCAAATCTCCATAAGTGAAGAACCTAGATGTAAGAAAACATTTAAAAACATAAAAATCTCATTTGTTTATATGCGCAAGATATTCTAATGTTCCCAGTTCACATTTATTTTACAAAATAACCCCAAAATACTTCAACCATAATTAGTCATAATCTTAAAGTAACTCTGGATGATTTATGCATGTGCCTATTTACCTTGCGTTGCTGGGATGGTAGTGTGTGGCATGGAATTGTTTAAGTTGCTCCCATGTAAGGTCAGGAATGGCCAGAGGTTCTCCCCCTGACACCACAGAGTAGGTATGGTCAGGATACAGTTTGTTCTGGAGGTGCTGGGCGTACAGACGCTCATTGTCTGACTGTAAGTACACACAGCAAGAAACATTATTCTAAACTAAATATTTATTACAAACATTTTCTGTTTTTATAAATGAAAAAGCTTAAAGTTGGTTTGCAGCAGGCACTCTGTTAATTTTGAACAAAGTACTCTTTTTTTGAGTCCACACACAGACACAGTGTAACCCTGTCTCCAGTGTTTTCTTATCATCCACCATCTTATCAATTCAAGGCTAAACGCTGTTTATTTACACAGTTAAAGTGCCAGAGTGACAATTTTTATTAGACAAAGAAAACAGGATTGTTGTTCAGAAGAATTTGTTACTTTCCTGCATTTTTTCTTCTTCTCCTTTTTTTTAAAGTTATGCAGTCTTTAAAGGCTTCTGTAAGTGTGAACTGCCTCAAGCAGTTTTTGTTGATTTAAAAAAAGGAAAGAAAGAAAAAAAGTCATATGAAAGTAAAGTATTTCTCTTAAGTATGAAAAATGAAATTGAAAAAGAAAAAAAAGAGTTGTTTGCTTTGCATTTGATGGAGAGTTTGTAACCAAGAAGTACCCAAGGTGGGGGAAAAAAGAGCGTTTATGAAAATATTATATTCTATACATTTAGAAGCTTTGTGGCTGTGTCAACTTACAAAAGCACCCTTCATCTCATTAAACACCACTCCTTTAAACATGAGAGGGGAGTTGTTATCTGTGGGGTCTTCATTCTCCAGCCTCCAGCCTTCCTGCCTGGAAAATAAACCACAGACAATCAGATCAGACAGCCAGGCTTTCTTAGCTGGCTCAACAAAAAACCTAAAACCCCAGTCGGTGATAACAAGTATTATATTGGTGGTTATTGGTTTTATCTTTGAAGCTGGGCTTTCTGCTTCTGCCTGTGCTCACATAAAAACTAGGGTTTCATGACGACATGACATACGACTGAACAAAATGATCACTGAGTGACACCAAGTTAAATCAGAGAGGTGATGATAGAATAGAATAATAGAATAATCCTTTAATTGTCCCACAAGGGGAAATTTGGTTATGATGATGATGATGATGATGATGATGATGATGATAACTGGTAATTAAAAATCTATAACGAACCAAGAATTAACAGTAAAATGTAACCTTGTTGTAACGAGAATAAGAGATTACTGCAGCAGAGGTTTCATCACATAGAGCAACAAAATTAAGATTTTAAATTTAACACTGAGTGAAGTCGCGCTGATGTTTTATTTCTCAGGTGTCGACAGCACAAAAGAAATCTGAAACTTTAAACTGAATACATTTAAACATCAAAGTTTACTGTCCCACAGTCTAACAAAGGAGCCGCCCAAATCACTTCAGTTTATCTTCAGATCAAACAATGTCTCATACAGTTTGCCCTCCTTTAACTTCTTTAAGTGATTTTTGTACGGTACACTTTATCAGCTTGTACATATGAAACATATTGTCCAAGCACAGACTCAACATTGTACCTAAAACATGCTGTAAATAAAAGAATTGTTGAAAACATGGCACTTCTGGACGACTTCAAACTAAAACTTGGTGATTCATGCTGATTTAGCCAGATAAATAACGCCACTTTACTGACACAGAAACCTCAGACTTTAATAGCTTAATGAGGCCGATTCACTTTAGTCTAACTTTGTAGTTCACCCCTCAGCTATCTTCATTTCATCAGAGAGAACAGATCGGACACACAAGCTATACTTTTCATCACTGAAGTGCCACAATAATGGCATCATATCTGAAAATCAAACTTGTTTACCGTTTTGCACTTGATTTCAGAACAAACTTAATTGCAGTTACACTCGTAAACGTAAATACGTAACGACGATTTAAACTCACCAGAAATCCTGCTCTCGTAAACAAGGGAAAAAAACTGCATCCAGATACACCGACAGAAGATTCTGGAAGTCCTTCCCATTTTGGGTTGAGAACGGATACATGGTGTAGTCACTGGCTGTTTATGAATAATGGGAAAGGTCTCATCAGAAATGTGAGAAACAACCGACAATCATTTAGAATACCTTTCAATTTCTTTTGAAGCTGAATGATAAAATAATGACTGATTTTTGCTTAAATAACCACTTAGCTTGGAGAATGAACTTTATTTGGTGCATGGAAACACTCATTGTTATTACTTAACGCAATAAGTAAATATAAAAAACATAAATAACATAAATTAAGAATAAATATAAAAAAATCCAAATGTAAACACATTACTGTGCAAGAATTTACATGACTAATGAACAAGCTTTCACAGCTTTTCTCTCGTGGACTTGGAGGTCACACAGTCAATTGAAGTCCAAGTTATCCTTCCATACCTGTGAATGCATTCATGAAGGTGGACAGCGACCTATTGAGCATCTTGAAGAAGGGGTCTCTGCAGGGATATTTCTCAGATCCACACAGCACTGTATGCTCCAGGATGTGTGGTACCCCTGTGCTGTCCATGGGGGTCGTCCTGAACTGGACACTAAGCGAGAGAGACTTTAAGTATTTTTAAAAGGCTAGATTGTTTTTAATATAGTTTTGTTGTGACTTGAGCAAAACAAACAAACAAAAAAGCCCCACAACGCTAACCTGAAGAGGTTGTTGGAGTCATCCCGTGCTGCATGCAGATACTGAGCTCCAGTTTTATCGTGCGTCAGCTTCACTGCTGTGAGAAACAGGTCAGGGACCGCTACAACCTGGGAAGGAACAGAATTAGTAGCTTTGATCACAAATGGTTTGAGAGCAGGTTCATAAAGGATCAAAGCTCACAGCAAGATAAAAGGAAGTTCAGTCAACAATAAAAGAAATGTCACGACAGATCTTTCACATTCTAATTAGTAAATGGCTCATTTACTTGTAGAGAGCAGTTCCACATTTTTGAAACACGTCTTAAAATATTTTACAAGCTAACCCCACATAACTTAGTTATACTGCATAAATATCACCTAACAGAGTCAAGCCAAAATTCAAAGTGTTCCTACTTCTTTGACCGTAAAGCCATGGATCTTCTGCCCCGGTTGGTACTGAAGGGCTCTCTCTCTTGCTGAAGTGCTCTTCAGCCTCCATGTGTGCTGCTGTCCATTGAAACTTAAAGAAAAAACGGAGTGCAAAGTTTAGTAGGTATTTTTTATTTTTTATTTTACAAAGAATATAAAATATATCATACAAAATAATCATAATACATAATTTAATAATGGTTATTGTGGTTTACAGTAGATGCCAAAGTTTCAGTTATGATGTTCCTCTGAAAATGTTGAGGTTAAAGGACTAGACTGAAAGCCAACCATAAACAAGCCAGTGCCCAAAGAAAAACTTTGAATGACTGTCAGAAAGCCTGGAGAACTACTGTTCAAGAAACATTAAAAATGCCAAGAATGTATAGCTACTTGGAAGGAAACTATAAAGAAATGAGGGATGATTCGAGACTTTTGAGCACTATTGCACTTCTTTGGGACTTTTTGACCATATCCACCATTTCTTTTCAGACATGCCCACCCAGGTAAGAAGTCTAGTAAGACAATTTCCATTCGGGACCACAGGCAAATACTAATCACAACAGATCTCAGAATGACTTGAAATGGTACAACACCTGTGCAGGCTCATAGAAAGCCTTTATCAAACCCGAAATTAGCTATCGTTACCCGTCACTGGAACAAAAATGCAGACATTTAACCTCTACTACAGCTCCTAAAGCAATAATAACTGATTACTGGCTATAAACAGTAACGCTAACTCTGAAGCCATAGGTTCTCATCATTGATTGCGTCAGCTCTTTCGTCAGTCTTGTTTCTACTTTTGTATATAAAGTAACAATATTTGAACTACACATCAAGGTTAACATTGTCTTTCTGTCTAGACAGAGCCGACAAAACACACACACAAAATTCCCTAATTAACGGTTAGCTTCAGGACGTCTTGGAAAACTCACCTTAAGTATCGAAGTTTCTGGAGCACTGACTTCGCCTGTCGAAACATTGTTCCGTCAGTTGCTAAATTAAGTTACTACCACTACCCTTAAAGTGTCCCGTTTTAAAATTACACACACTCCTACGGGTTAATTGTCATTATTTGACTGAGCATCCTGTGCCGTCTGCTACCTCACATGCCGTGTGTAGCGCTGCCATTGACGTTGAATGGGAACGTACACGTAAAAATGGCTGCGACACCGGCGCGCGTCGCAGATCTGACAACAGTTTTCTGCTCGATTTCACCGATCCTACAGCACTGCAATTCTACAGTTACCGACTGAGCAGTTTTTACCACGCGGAAAGCCGAACATTCACCTCGAAGCGTCCCTGTTTGTGATTGGTCAAAGTTGAAGAAGAAGAGATATAATTGGTTAAGCAATGTAAGGTGTCCGAGGTTACTAAACGGTGACTAGAGGGTTTTTTTTTGAAGGACATTTAAAAACGATCTAATTAGGGACTTTAATTTTGTTACAATTTGTAAAGAACAACAATCTAAATCACGTCATTCCGCTCTCTAAAAGTTTATTAAACTTTAAAAAACAAAACAAAAATACAGTACAAATTTATATTTAATGCAGTTACAAACAACCTCCAGCAGATGTCAGCATAAGATCGCATTAATTTGACGAAAGATAATTCTCTTCGAGCACGTTTCTATTAGTTTTATTCCCCCCCCTTTTTTTTTTTTTTGATGTAGCACTCATTTCAAAAAGGTAAGCTGTGATTAAAAATGCAAATGTACAATTTTGCTTTCAAGCAGTGCATACACAATCTGACCCAATATTTATTTCAAACAATACTAATGTATATATTAAAACACAGTTTTTAAACCTATGTTGATGTCATGTTTGCCATGAAATTGCAAAATGGTTTCACTGTAGGAGAAAGCTTGAACACGAATAGACCTAAATAGTCTCTGTTATGTTAATCTTTGTCAAAATAACGATTAAGTTACTTTATAGCAGACTATTAATCTTTTTTTTTTCTTAAAAAAAAAGAATAAAAATCATCATGACAGTTGTGCGACTGATTAACGGTCTGTTGTGCCTTACAAGTGTGTTAAAATTCCTTCTGATCATTGACATGCAGAGAGTTTTTTGCACTTAAATCCAAGTCTGAGCTGGCTGCAGGATTAGAAATATTTCATCACCATGCTCTATCTGCTTTAGGTTCATTTAATTTTTTTTCTAAATTAAAGAGTATTTCTTCTTCAGTAGTTTCACAGTAAAAAAAAAAAGAACTGTAAAGTTGCCAGTGCCCTATAGCCTATATAAGTAGAGTGTACATATACTTGAAACTGTATTCTGGACTAAAGCTCTATCTCACTTTAGGTTCTTTGCAGACTCATGTAGATGCATACATTAATTTATTGATTTGTACTTTCTTGAGGAAAAAAATGGATACAGTGACACAGAACCCTTCTTCAAAACAGACTATCATATCAAGCGATATGGAAATGTAAAGCAAACAATGCAACACAAAGTAATGTCACAAACTAAACCTTCGTTTTTGCTCACCCCTCACCATTTGGGACCCTGACGACAGTTGTTCAGTTTTTTTTTCATTCCTATTCAAAATTGCACCAGATACAATGTATGTTAAAAGTGAAAAAAAGAAATGCAAGCCTCTGCATTAGATACCCTAAAACGATGTGTTAGAAAGGTTATACAGGTGTGATATATTTATTAGAAACCTTGTAGTGATGCTGCAGAATCACAATGGTATCCTATGGGATTAGAAAAGGTAGCTATTTCTCATTACTCAGACTCCCCAGCTTCTTGTTTCTTCTATGCAAAAATCAATCTGCGTCTATTGGCAGCAACAGCTAACAGCCTTTTTTTCTTTTTTTCCTTCTTTCTTTCGTTCTTTCTTTCTTTTGAATATCTTTTGAGGCACCCACGGTCATCTCTTGTGTTGCACTGACAGCATGTGGGAGATTTTCCAGCAGCATAAAGAGAAGGCCTTGGTAAGCAAGCAGGAGGGGCTTTTGAAAGAGCAGGAGCATCTTTCAGTGCGGTAGCTGGCTCCAGTCTGTTAGTGCCTGTTCATTATTACTAAAAAAAACAAAACAAACCTTGATCACACAAACAAGGGTTAAACAGGTAAACTACTGGGAAACAGGCAAAAACGATTACAAGAAAAGTAAAATGTAGCCATGAGGTAACATGATCTCAGTGACGTTTAACAATGTAAAAGTGGACATGGTGTCAATGGGTTTAAAACATTTTTGTTTTTTCTTTCAAATTTTGAATTAAAGCCTTTTTTAATGTTCAAACCATCAATCTTTAATCTACAGGAGAAGAAAAACATTTCGGCTGCATGCCTCTTGCCTTGTTAATTTGTTATGATCATGCTTACGCAAAGTTTTGAAGAAGGGCTAATGGAGGAGTGGATCAATCAAGCAGTCTATGAAAGAGAACTCAAGCAACTTTTTATGTGTTTCTGATGCGATAACAAAAAAAAAGAAATAAACTTACGCTCATATTTTGCAATGTGTTCTTATAAGGGATTTACTGTAGAAGAGTGGAAAAGTAGCAAACAAGTCTACAAAGTCACTTTTCATTTCATGGTGACTTTAAGGTCAACTGAAGGATTACATAGGCCTCTGTTAGCTTGAGCAAGCTCTATACCCCTACTCCTCTAAAAGCCCTTATTTAAATAAAGTAATAAATACATGCGGTCAAGCTATAAACACCAGGGTTTTGAAAGCATGTAAAGAAGATAGATTTGACAATATGGCACACAAACAACAATTCAGTTTCCAAAGCATACTTTAGGTAATGGAACAATCATATTTCTCTACACAGGATGAAATGTTGTCAGGAAAGTGAGTAGTATGTTGCTGCTGATGTGTTTTTTCCTCCATGTAATCCACAGGATTTTATAAACGTCTGGACTGGCCAGACGCCGGTTCATCCAGGCTTAGGCGACCCATCAGTGTCAAATAGAAAACAAAACCCTCAGCTTCTCATGCGCTTCCGTACTTCAGCCTTAGAGCTTTGTTTTCCAACAACATTTTCCTGTACATGAATGTTTCTTTTATTTCATAAACAACCTTCTACTCTCTGTTACGTTCACTATGAATATAGACAGTCCAGTCTGTATTGGGAAGGGTCTGGATTTCACTTGAACTTTGCTTTTTTCTATTAAATATAGAAAAGATTTTTCCCTGTTTCTACATGACAACATCCTTCTGTGCAACAACAGCTCCATGTACTAATATCTGCTTCCACTTTGGTTGGAACCTAATTTTCCTGCACGGAGCTCTGATCTCTATCTGATCCAGCACGCTTGGTGTGAATTAAAATACTTGACTACTGTATAAGTCCTATCATACAAAATCACATAAAGGTAATTGCTGCTATAGAGGAAGATGAATGTTTTCTAAGGTTTCACAAAAACATGTCAATCATCACACACATGAGTTCTGCGTGAGTACGGAGCTGGCCATGTAATTTCATTCTCCGTGTACAGACGGTGGAAACGTTAATGCAACTGTCTATAATCATAAACTGCACAACATCAAAGCCATTTCACGCATAAGCATGCACATATTTGTGACCCGTGATATAAAATGAGTTTGACATCACTGCCCTGAACTGTATTTTACCTTTACATTAAATTAACCTGCAAATCTGCAAATCAAAGTTGCTTTTTTAAAAACAATTTCTGTTTTGGAGGATAAGACAGCAGAAAACATGCATACAGAGGTAATTACATTTTTAACATGGTGAGCATATTTAGTATGTTGCATGTAGCATTTTACAAAGGATGTTCTTCTTCAAATTTTCAAATTTACAAGCATGCAAAGTGAAAAAAGAGAACAACTACTGCTGTGATCACTAAATATATACAAGCACCAGCAAATCAAGGTGCTGTCCTACAAGTGAAAGACCTATAGATGAAAAGTAATGCTCTGGCTAAGTATATCAATAATAATCTAGCAGTCTTCCAACAGCCTTCTGCCACTGTATGCAAAGTAAATGTTCAAATGCTCATATCTACCAAAGAACTAGCATTAAAAACAAAAAAGCAGCTGAGACTGATGGGAATGTCTGATAGCTGACATCTGATAGCAGGTAAAATAGCTTAGTCTGGACCAAAATGTTCCAACCAAGAGCGATAAGCTGGGTTATCATTGTATAGTCATCTAAATTTTAATCTTGTTTTGGGATTAGGGGTTCAAATCACATTCTGTTCACATGATGCAGCAACCATTCGTGTGTGGTCACCATTCAGTTACCTGTCACGTCTGTTCTGGGGTTTATCATACCCTTACAGTTTTTTCACTCTTGTCATGAAGGCCAAATAAAGGTCAGGTATTTAATTCAGGTTTAATTATATAGCGCCAAACCACAATCACAGTTGCCTCAAGGGGCTTTATATTTGATGGCACAAAACCTACATTATTCTGGAGAAAAGCCAAACAAACAATAACTTATGAGTAACAACTCTGTGACAGTGGGAAGGAAAAACTACCTTTTAACAGGAAGAAACCTCCAGGAGAACCACACTTAAGGAGGGGCAGCCAGCTGTGGTCTGAGAGAAAAGTGCTGTGTTGGGATAATGTGATATATGATGCTTGGGATAATATGATAATATGATGGGGCCTGAGGATTCAAGACTTTGTGAGAAGAGGGATTTTAAATTAAATTCTGGACTCAACAGGGAGCCCATGAATAGAAGTTAATACAAGACAAATACGATCTCTCTTTCTTGTCCCTATCGGTTCTTTTACTGCAGTGTTTTGGATTAACTGGAAGCTTTTTAGGGAACTTATAGAACAACCTTGTAATAATGAATTAAAGTAGTCCAGCCTAGAAGTAATAGATGCACAAACATGTTTTTCAGCATCACTCTAACAGGATTTTTAGACAGATGGATATTGCACAGATGAAAAAAGACAGGTTCGGTTAATGTGCACTCTGAAGGACACAATCCTGATCAAAATGACTCTCGATCACATTGTTACTGGAGACCAAGTTAATACCATCCATCTAGTTAGACACCATGTTTCTAAGATTTTTAAGACAATTATGACAGCCTCAGTTTTGCATGAAATGTAGGAAAGAAACTGAGATCTTTATGACTTATGTGTATTTTAAATAGTTGATTTGTGTAAGCAGTAAATTGTGTGATTCTTATATAGAACTACTCTCCTAGAGCACACAGGATCTTGCCAAAGGATATTTGGCATACCAGGGACCAAACCACAGATTGCACAGAACCCTGTGGAACTCCATGACTAACATTTGTGTGTAAAGAAGACCTCCTCTTACCTTAATTGTGAACTATCAGATAAATATCATTTAAACCATCCCAGCACATTTTTAAAAGCCCAATAGTGTTTTATAATCTTTGTGGTGAAACATTCAGTTAACTGTTTGAGAAAGACTCCTTCAAGAATTCTTGAAATGAGAAGGTTGAAGATTGGTCTAAGTAAAGAAGTGGTTTGATTACAGCCACCCTGAAAGCCTGTCGTACATGTCCTGTTGAGAGAGAGAGATATTGATCATATTTGAAACTGCAGCATTAATTAATGGTAATACTTCATTGAACAGTCTTGTAGGAAAGGGGTCAACTAAACATGTTAATGATTTAGAGAAAGAAATCATTAAAGTTAGTTTGGAAAGATCCATAGGACAGATAAAATCTAAATAAATATCAGCAGTTTTTAAAGTTGCTGTGCTTAATGATATGACTGTGGGATGACTAATCATTTTTAACTTTGATGGATAAAATTTTAATTTGACAAAATAAATTATCGTGAGTTGTTTACTTTGAGCTCACCACATCTTTGGGAAGCTGAGCTTTCTCCTTCATTTCAGCTGTAAAACACTGTTACACCAGGTAATACTGGTCCGGATGGGTGTATATGAAATAACCCACTATTTTAGAAAAATGGGAATGTGTAATTTTCACATACTGAACAATACCCAGCAATGCTTTTTGTCTCCCAGAAATTAAACTGATTTGGAATGAAGCCATTTCCGACTGCATAACAACACGTATTAAAGCACCGAATGATTTGATGCCAGGCGTCAGTGCATGTGCTGCTTCTGTAAAACACAGTGAGCCAGGAAAGAGCAACAATTTAAATGTTCAAATTGAACAAGCCTGCTGCCTCCTGGGATTTGTGTCCTCATTGCGGTTTCTCATGCAGGTGATGATATAGGATAAAATGAGCAGATGTTCTGCATTTTTAATATTGGTCAAATGCATCTCTGCAAATTTTGTGTTAAAAGGTATCAAAATTGTTCGTGAAGAGTCTAATTAATATCTGCATGATTTGAAGTATTGACTTGCTCCCGGTCCCACGACGCTCTTTGCTTGGACACTGGCCGATCTTACAAGGCTTTGCTCTTTTTGCACTGAAATGTCAATTTCTCCCCAGACCTTTTCATTAGTGTACATTTTAGATGGATAGTTGGCCCTGGGTCTGCACTCCCATCCCATCCACTTTCCTCTTCACCTCTGGGGCCAATTAGGATGCTGGAGCTGAAAATAAATGAAACGTGGTGGCAAAACAGCATTTACTTCAAAACCTTGTGCTTAATTTGAAGATCTTTCTCTGATCTGAAGTTGAATTAGCGGGGTGATATTCCTTTTGATCTTGCAGGTTTTTGCATTTGCTGCCAACTTATTGAGCAGAGACTCTAGGGGAACAGGCAGCACTGAGTGTGTGGATACATAAAGTGCATAGACAAATACACAAAGAAAGTGCATATATAGACAGAAGTGCACAAATTGCTATAATCTCCACTCCCTTAACTACAGCCTACAAAGCCCAGTAACTAATGCTACTACGACTAATAATAATAATAATAAAACCTAAAGTTCCTGTTTTAACATATTTTTAGGGCTTTATGAAGAGTGTAATAGAAGTTAAGGTGCTTTTATAAAAAATATATTTTTAAGCTACTTTTGAAAGTGGTTTGTATATGATATTCAAAAGACATTTTACCAACTTATCTATATCCACTTTGACCTTGACCCACAAGAGCTAAAAATGTCTTCGTATTTTGCATCTACAACGTAAATGTTTCTTTACTAGTGTCACGATCGCTGTCATAGTGTTGTCTAATATGCAAATTTGAGTGTGCAGGTATCTCTCTGTGATTGGTGGATCCAGAGGACCGACTATAGGGATAGGCTAACTAGCTGGAAATTACTTATACAATGACGCGGTCATTCATCCTCAACTCATCCCAACAAGTTTACCTTTGCAAACATGCCCAATACTGTTCATTATATACAGGAGTTTGTAGGGGTGGACTGCCTTTTTTGTATGATTATAGTTTTCTCCCGTTTTTCTTAGTTAGAGAGGTAAGTTGTTGTCATTTGGTTTGATTCTTTTCATTAGGTAAGTTTGGTAAATCCTCGAGATAGGATCCTTTTGTTTGTTGTTTTTGCATTAAGTTCACCTCGAAGTTATAACCAGCTCCTTTTTAGTGTCAAATAACCTAATGAATTAACATATTGTAAATAAATCATTATCAAACTGTACCAAATGTGTGATATGGCGAGGATGGATCACACTTATGCTGTTGTCTGGCCACCCCTGGATGGGCCATAACACTACACTACACAGACAGAGAAAAGAGCAAAGAAGAAACATGCAACACAATAATTTCTTGCTTTAATCATTTTTTTTATTGGTAACGCTGACTTTGTGTGAACTTTGTGTGATACACAGACCCTTGTAGCACAGCGCATAAAGGCTGAAATATTTAAGATACAATTCATTTATTCTGCAACTGATGCGTCTCAAATTCATTCTGTAACGTGAAAAATAGAATTGATCCAGAGTCATAAAGTAGACCGCTGATATAAACATCATCGAGGTAACCTGGGTAAACATTAGATACACCAAAACAGGTTAAAGCAAAAGAACAACCAACTGGAAAAATACACTACAGTAGCTACAGAAAAATGTACCAGGGAGAATTTACGCAGTTTGAAAAGTGAAGGATAGACAAACCGAATACTGATTTTATGAAGATTTCTCCCATTTTCACTCTGTATAAGGCCAATTTCCTACAAGGTTTCTGTGTGAAGTAAAGTGATTTAAAAAAAAATAAAATTTTTAATTAACTTTTTTGGTCTTAAACTTACAAAATTAAATCTAAAGCAGTGTTTGACACTAACATAAATGGATTTTGTGGAAAGGCCCTTGCCTGCTTACCTCAGAGTATGGCAGCTCTCCTGACACACAGCCTGAGGCTTTCCTGCTTCCTATTTGGAGTGTATTAAAAAAAGGTTCCAAAAAGGTAAAAGATCACACTTACACAAGCAGTGTAGCCAGCTGAACACCACACATTGTGTCTAGATGAAAAGTGAAATCAATCACACATTGGTTGAAAACATTATTGGCTAAGAATTCTCTTGTTCAGGTGTTAAACAAGGTGGGTTGAGTATTGAGCTGTTTGCTGGCTCCTATTAACCTCTCAGCGGGGGTGTGAGCTGCCACTGTGCTGCTTTTGAATGGGATTGATTCACATCCCCATAAAACAATATTTGCAAAATAACAGAAAGATCACCTGAAACATATGTGACATGCCTGAACATTTTACGCTGACAACTTTATGTTGTCTATGCAAATTTCAATGCAGTTTAATTTGACTAGTATCTTTTCACTCATCATATAATAGTTAATATAATTCAACAGCTTGAAAAGGGCAAATAAAAAAAAAAGTTGAGAGCAATGATGTTCAGGTTTTTTGGCAATGGTTTGCTTCTGGACTGCTCGATCTGGGTTATAGGAGGAAGCTGGCCCAAGCAGGAGAATTCATCAATCATGTAAGAATTGAGTTTTTATTTAAGAATGATGAAACGTGAGAAATACAGACACATAATTCCACGTGCTGGGTAACTATTAAAAGAATAAGGATGCAAATACAAGTGGCAAAATGAGCATCCTTTGTAGGGTGGCAGAGTTTAGCCTTAGATGAACTGTTTACAATGAGGAGATCAGACATGTAGAATAAAGCTGCTGCTTCATATAGAAAGGAGTGAGCAGAGGTAGTCTGAGCATTAAATTAGAATGCCTCCTGAGCACCTCCCTTTGGAGGTTTTCCAGGGGTGCCCAACTGGGAAAACAACCCAGAACCTAACCTGGAAACGTCTCAGGATCCTCAGGGAGAACCTGGAAAGCATCACTGGGAATAAGGTATGAAATGCGCTACTTAGCCTTGATTTTGCATAAGTGTAAAATAATGAAACAGAAAATATATATTTAAGATGTAATTTACAGAAATAATTCAAGGCTCAAAACAAGGCACGGGGATATCATTTGGAGTCTGACACTGAGAAACTGGCAGCAGATCCTTTGGGTTGTGTGGCTTGTGGTTTGGAGCTTCTTCAATTTCAGTTTGTTTCTGTTTATCCTCCAAAAGCTTAATTGGGAGTTTGAAGGTTTGACTTGGGATATATTTTTTTCTGGTTTCTTGAACAGATCCTGAGCATATTTTAGTGTGTATGTCTCAACATTCCTGCCATGGCAGTACTGGATGCTGGAAGTTTGGAATCGTGATGATTAAACTATAAAAACTGAGCAATCAGGAGATGACAGTTGTCTTTTTTCAAGACAGACAGACAAACAACCCCCCACATTATTCCACCTTTAATGTTGTTGTCACACATCAAATAAGACAAAGTCATACCATCTATTTTTCCATCTATATCTAAAGAACATTTTCTTTATGGTCTGGGGAATAAGCAAAGGCTCATATTGTGCCCTGTGAGTTCAGTATGTAGGAGTTTTTCCTGTTTGAGGAGCCTTCCCAGCAGCCTTGGCTGTGACCTCTAGAGAGGATGGATAATAACTTCACTGCAATGAATGTTCAAAGTTAGTCTGCCCTCCACCCACAGCTATATCTCCAATTTCTGCATTCACTTTCAAGCTTGCACCCTCTTAGTCTCTCAGAATTTCTCTCTCTCTCTCCTCTCTCTCTGTTTCACACTCACACACACACACACACACACACACACACACACACACACACACACACACACACACACACACACACACACACACACACACACACACTCTATCTCTGCATATCAGTGGGTCTGCATCCAGCTTGTCTCCTTCTCCATATGTGCATGTACATGATTCAGTCTGCACTGACACAGACTGATTCAAATCTTTCCTCTTTTCATCTGTTGTCATGGTAAAGAACTGCTATCTATATCTATCTATGTTTATCTAGTTTAGGTGTTGCACCCAGTAGTCTGTTGTTTTCAGCCTAAAGATCTTATTAAAAGGATTGAATGTCACTGTATTCATGTCAACCCAGTGTGGGGACCTCAATGTGGAGATCAGGGAAGCGTCTCCTCCAGGCAAATGTATTTACACTTTCACTTATAAGGAATGTATAATGACTCATTTGTGGTGCGAAATCTTTTGTCCATTACTGGGCGTTTCTGTGCAGCCTTTCACTCCCTTTTAGTTTTTGGGGGGCGATTGTGGCTCAAGAGTTGGGAGTTCGCCTTGTAATTGGAAGGTTGCTGGTTCGAGCCCCGGCTTGGACAGTCTCGGTCGTTGTGTCCTTGGGCAAGACACTTCACCCGTTGCCTACTGGTGGTGGTCAGAGGGCCCGGTGGCGCCTCTATCAGTGCGCCCCAGGGTGGCTGTGGCTACAATGTAGCTTACCATCACCAGTGTGTGAATGGGTGGATGACTGGATGTGTAAAGCGCTTTGGGGTCCTTAGGGACTAGAAAAGCGTACAAATATACAAATATATTTATAGCCAGGCCAGTTTTTCAGTCTTATTGTCAGGATCTCTCTCACACATCTATTTCAATTGTACAATCAATCAACCGAATCATGAAATAGTCACACACTGTTTTCATTTTTGCTGTTTTCATGTTATGTAATAAAACAGGAAAAGTGGAAAATGTGCAATTATGATAAGTGAAATGTACCAGAAATTGTGCGCTATTTATATGGTAATCCATGATGTTACTCAGCATCCCCAGGTAGCTACAAAGCACTAAATGGCATAAAAATTAGCAACTACCTACTAAATACACCTGGGTATTTAGTACACCTGGGTATTTAGTAGGTAAAGTTTCAGGTACTCCTCAAAGAAATTGGAAACTGTCCTACTGTTGCAGGAAAGTTTGGTGAAGCTCTATTCTGGGACCTCCAAGTACTATCAAGCTGGAAATGGGGAGAACAGAGCTTGCACCATTGGCAACAGACATTACACAATTAAGTTGGACACAGCATGAAACGAAGGAGCTGGGGTGGCTTGACAGATGAAATTAATTTTAACCTCTATAACATTAACAGACATTAACCATTATTTTGACATTTTTAAAGCTGTTTCAGTTTTCTTTCTATTCATTTTCAGTATGTATACATATTATTTATTTAATTTATTATTTATTTATTTAAATAATTATTTATTTTATTTTTTATTTTATTATTTTCTCTTTCATTTATAATATTCTATTTTTTTGGTCATATTTTCTCTAGTAAAGGTCTTTGAAGGGCCAAAAACCAACTTTCACTTTATTCATCTGCAGTCCCTGTCAAGCTCCACCTGCACCCTAAACCGAGTAATGTTTGGTTTGAACCTGCAAATCATTTTTCCGTTTGTTAAAATTTAGCCTACATTTCTGTCTCAGTAGAATTGGTTCTAAAGAACTATCATACAGATAAAGTTATTAACTTAAATATAACTGTGTGAAACAACCACAGATTGACAGGTGCTTGCCGACGCGAGGCTGTGCTTCCACCTGGTGCAGCCTCGCTGTAACCTTGCTGAATATTTCATATCTGTCAATATGTTTCTGTGTCACACTTTTGAAGTAGCGCCGTCAAATTTCACATGGGGGAAAATTTTGGAGGATTGTTTTTTCTTTTATTGTTTTCTTTTGCTTTTTTTTTTACCACAACAACGTCAATTTAGCATGCGCCGCTCATCAAAAGCAACCTTGCTGCCAGCTGCAGAACAGAAAGCTTCTCTTTCAGCCTGTTGTTGTCATATGTTTAAATTATGCATCTGAATTTTAATAGACAGGAATATGATTATATAGTTTGACAATGAAGGGGAGGGGGCAGGAGGGGGGGGGGGTACGGGTGGTGAGGAGTGGGATCCTCCAAAATTCATTTCAAACATTCATGCATATTTAATAGGCTGGATGCCAAGACTTCACACAGTAGTATAATCCCAATATGCACCGAGTCGTTATCACTGTCAGAGGCAATATGCAGTAATTCTGCCACAGTGCACCTCTTTGGAAGACCAAATAGTGCGGTGCTGGTGTTCAGCAACCAAAATGGTATCCAGAGTCAAAAACCCCACAGCTTCCCTCAACCACATACGCTCAGCACACATCTGCCTCTCAGGGTTTTTCATTCCTTCACTGCCTCACTTTGTACTCAACAGCACTCCAGCCCTCTCTGTTGCCATCTCTGCTTTGTGACAGGTGTAAATGGGTGATGCGTGGGTGAGGCGTCCTATCCGGCAGAATCTCTAAATTCACAGCAGAGTTCACATTTACCCCTCCCTACATCCTTGTGACAACGCTGCACTTCAGAGGTGGCAAAGTGGCTTTACTCTTTCTTTTTTAAAACTCTTGAGACATTCAGCCTTAGAAGAGAAATATCAATTAACCAGCACAACACAGGCACATCTGCATATCTCTTTACTTCTCTTGTGGAAATTATTTTAGTACCGACACTTCACTGTTCAAAAAGTGATCAGAAAACAAACCAGAGACATCCTTCAAGAATGGAGAAGTGCATGGAGAGCTTTTTAAATACAAACACACAAGGGAGGAGTTGTTGGTTGTTGTATTGAGGAATTAAGTGGATGTTGCAGGCATGATGTAAATCCTCATGGGTGAGCTCTATATTGGTGCGCCCATGAAACGAATATAAAAGTGGGGAGGCTGGGGAGCAGCCTAACTGATTCACAGGTGCTTCATGTATCATATACATCAAAGAATAAACAGTACAGCTGAGAAAATCTGTTCATCCACTGTGCATCATTGGTAACTTTATGCCACAGCAACTTGCAACTTGGGAAAATACAGACGGAGCTGAAAAAAAGCAGAATACACGCTGCCTCGGTTTAGTGTTCTCTATCATCCTTCTGAAAAAGTTTGCTTTTTTAATGGTAATCCTGACATAATTTGAGCTAGCAGTATAAGAGTAGAAATTGTAAGGCAGGCACTATTGTAAGATTTATAGTGAACATATGGCATATATAATTTAATTCCAGGGATCACTGGCTCATGGCCCCTGGAATTAAAGCCTTAATAGCTCTTTATCTATCGCCTCTCTGACAAGTTGGAATGGTTAAAAACAGACTATGAGGAGCAGACTATCACACAAAAAGCTATATCATTTGTAAGATAATTCAGTTAATGGAAAAAGCCTAAAATGACTTAAACGCAATAGCTCACTTAGCTGGTATTAGGCCCAACAGACTCTATTCCAAATGGGTGAGTTACAAACAAGTTCAATACAACCCAAAACAAAGAAGTGTCTTACCAGGTTGTAAACATTATAATTTCATCAACAAAGCTGACCATTATAATATGGGAGTCTGTGGAGGCTGACTTGTTTTTGGAAACAGCTTTTTGGCACTTGTGTGTTGGCTTAGTTTTTCTGCCCTAGCAGCAGCTGCTGGTTATAAATGGGATACATGAGGCACCATAACTAAAACACAAATCTTTACGGTACTGCATTTTATTTTATTGTATTTTATTATTTTGCAGTGGGACATGGATTGAAGCACACAACACTTGCATTGCCTTAGAGCACAGACAAACAACGCCTTGCTGTTTCATTAAAAGTTGCTGTTTAAAGCAGCAGTGATTTATTGTTTGACCAGAGGCAGCAGAATGTGTCAGCAAAACTTGCTATTTTAAACATTAATCAGACACAGAACAACATTAGCATTCATTTAAACTTGTGCATCTGGCCATCAGTTAAATCTCCAGCAACTCGTGAAAAAAAATCATCTGACTTTTGACTTGTTAGATGTTCATTTTTCTTGGCGATTGCTGTGCACGTCTGCTGTTTGGTGTTGAGCAGGTTGTGTAAAGCGGGTTTGTGAGAGGAGTGAGACTGAACCAAAATAATAATTTACAGGCTGCAGATTCAAAGCAGCATTGTTTGCTCATTAAAAAATAAATGTGTCAGTTTAGAAAAGCATAAATACAGTAAACAATTGTTGTTGGTCAAATGTAAACAGGTTCATGAGTAAAATAAATGTAAAAAAAAAGTAATTATTCTACTAGAAAATCAAATAAATTACAAATTTTGAGCAGCTGATTATGTGATTGTCTTGTACTTAACAGAGTCAAGTTACAGTGCTTGACCTCAATTGCAGTCCTTTTACATATGAAGGCAGTTTGCTTTTGTCTTTCAGTTTCTGGTGATATCTGGGCATGGATTTCTGCACAAGTGTGCACTTTAACTCTTGGATCACTCTTGGATCACAGTAGTCAAACACAAATTTGACTACTGCAATGAAAAGAAAAAGTTCTGCAGGTTTTAGTGTTTGACTTCTATTAACATTTGCATTTACAGCTCTGACATATCTGGCCTCTCTGCCATTTACAGATTCTGTGGGTCAGGCTAAACTAGAAACAGATCACACACCCCGCTTTTTAAATAACAAGGCAGAAAATTACCCCTTTCATACTCAACTGCACAAAGTAATGGTGAACTGACAAATGGTTACCAGCCAAAGTGGTTCACTCAGAGTATATACTGTACCAGCTGTCGATGTAATATGGGAAAACTTCCCTTAGAAAGTTTGGAAGCTGAAACATTTACTTCTACTTTTGCCCTCTAAAATGTGACATTGGAGGAAGTGCCCTTCTGATTTGGAGATGAAACCCCTGGCCCTTGCATCTGACCGTTTCAAAGTGCTGCTAAGTCTGAACAAGCCCCCTGTCACTCGTTGTGAGCCACTGTCCAGCAGCCACCTGCTTCCCACGAGCCTCTGGTGGGCTGTTGGCCTCCATTCATAAACGTCGGGAAAAATTACACATGTTGGCTGTGACCAGGATGGCCACATAATAGGCGGCACGCATAATTAACTTGGAGAACGTTTATTAGGCCCGACGGCACCGAGTGCACGGTGTGGAATTGCCTGGGGAAATATACGTGTAAGTGTGTGAGAGGAGTGTGTGCAGCGATGTGCACAGAGAGAGGTTTGAGGTGTCCACGTGTGCTTGAGCGCAAGCAGGAAAAAAAGACACATGCATGTACTTGTGATTTAAGTAACAGACCTCGTGAGTGCGGAAATATTTTGGTCTGTCCTCGTTTCAGAGGACCACTTGAGATTAAAGACTTGGTTTGCTATAAGGGTTTAGATAAAGTTTTAAGGACGAGGATAAAGTTCAACTATGGCTCAGTGGCAGATACGACAAGTACACTGAAAAAAAGGCCATGTTGGATTTACTTGATTCAATAGTGGACATTTGTTGCACACAAATGTTTTGCTTTGGCAGAAACTTAAACAACTGAGTTAAATCAACACAACTTTTTCATATTCAATAAACCTGTGCATTTTGTGTTCCTAAAACGCGATTGAAACATGTTCAGATGAAGTAAGTTGAGCTCTTGGAATATTTTAATCCTTCACAATTTTGTCATTTTATTTCAACACTGTTCAATAACTTTTACCCCAATACTACTTGGTCACTTAAATGCTACATGTTGTCTTCATATTACATAATGTTCAACAAAGTCTAGATCCTGGTTACCATAAAAATTGAATGGATTTACAATGACTACCATCCTCCGGGTTGCAGGAGAGCTGGGAAATAACCCTGAAGTGATAGGTTACGAGGCAGGGTACACCCTGGACAGCTCACCAGTCTTTCACATAGAAACAAACAACCACGTGCACTTACATTCACGGGTAATTTAGAATCACCAGTTAACCCTAACTCTAATAACTGCATGACTTTTAACTGTGGGAGGAAACCAGAATAACCAGAGAGAAGCCACTGCAAACTGTGAATGTGGATTTGAACCCAGGACCTTCTTACTGTGAAGCAACAGCACTAACCACCATGCCAACAATCTAGGAAATACAGGAAAGCTATGACTTCCTGTATTTGATGCAGAATTTTTTTGTTTTTGTCCTTGAAAGGTTAATCCACAATAAATAGCAATAGCATGCACGTGGTGTGTGTGTAGTTCTCTGCCTCTTATAATTCCACTGATTTTCCTGCAGTTTGAAATCTTGTGCGATCTTGTGAATTTCATGAGTTCAGCAACTAACCACTCTTACTAGATTGTATCCTGTCATCTCAACAGGAACAAATTAAGTTTTTGAATTCTATGCAAATCCTACATGATTTAATTACGTTCATAGAAACATGAAATTATTGTGTTCAAATTACAAGGTAGACTTTTTTAATGTAACAACCACCCAATTTACTTTTTTTGGGTGGCTGCTCGACTTGACTGAGATGGATGCCTTCCTGAAACCACGATCCAAAGAGTGCGAGACTGAAATCCCGTGCAGTGTCGCGGGATTTAACATTGCTATATTATTGACTTACTTCACTTGAACATGATATGAACAATTTAATCTACCCTCTCTGCATATCATGTAGTTTCTACACTATATAGTTACACTTAACTTTAAAGCATGAGGCAATTGTGTTAAATACACGCAAGATGCTTATGTAAATCCAAGAGCTGGCCAATCCCTTTTTTTCAGTGTAGTATCTAGACCGACTTGATTGACTTTCTTTCAACACATAAGGCAGGGAACGTCTGTATTGATTAAATATAACCATTTATCCATAAATACTCTTGAGTCAAATACTTTTCATTGAAATCGACAATAAGTTCCTTAATTTGTCTGAATTTTTCTTATTGTGGCTCTCAAACACAAAATGCATAAGGATTCATACAGTGTTTGGATGCTCATTTTCTCTGAGCCGAGAGTGTTTCCTCAACAAGTCCTTGTATTGTGAGAACAAATGGCTGTTAATACCAGATTTCAGCCTTCCAGTTAGTAGATTGAGAGGCTTCCTCTCATTCAAATTCACCATCACTCACTACTTAGTTCCATCAGTCATCTTTTTTTTTTCTTCCTCTGCTCTGACAACAAAGTGAACCTTGTCTGGAAGCAAAACAATTACGCCGGCTCTGTCACAGATACGTCTGCCGAGTGCCTCAGTTGCTGTGAAAGTGTGCCAAGTTTTTGATGCGTCTCTCCTTGCTTTCCCCTACCTCCACCACCTCACCCGTCTCACGGACATGTTGGCTGGCTATCGCTGTTGGCCAGTCGTCCCACTGTTTGAGATGTGCTCCCTGTGCTTCAGTCTGCAGGGAAAGTGTGACAGCCTTATCTCTCTTGACGCTCACTCACCTGGAAAAATATGTGAAAAAAATTAGGCTGAAGGGTTTCACAGCTTCCTCGGGCACCTTCCTCCACAGCTGAAGCCTGCACAGGAAAAAATAAATTAGAATTTACTTTGCTAAGGAATTAAGATGGTGCAATAAGAGTTGTGAGAGAAGAAAGACACAGGATTTACCAAATATAAGAATGAAAACAGTCATGCATATTGTCTCCACGGTTATGGAAATTGACAAAAAATAAAGCAGAATTATGGAGAAAGGCACAAAAAGCATTTAGTAAAAGAAATGCAACCTTAGTTTTCAGCACTTCTGCTTTTCCACACATTAGTAGAACAATTTAACAATGTGTTTTTCTAAAACTGGAAGATCTGAGCCCAGTGGGGATGAACCACGGCGGGGGGGATTATATGGTCGTGATCAAGCTTGATGTGAACATACAGTGATCAGCCACATTAAAACATTAAAACCAGGTGATATGTATAATATCAGTCATCTGTTTAATCCAGTAATGTCAAGTGTATCATATTTGACTCGGGAGTTTTTGTGTGTTTTCGAGACTTCTACATCATCAGCATGATCAAAATGTATGTAATAAAAAAAATCATGCATATTAAGATTTAACTTTTTAAAAATTTTGTCAGAAAGTTCAATAAACATTCCATTTTCAAAAAAAAGTGTAATTATCAGCCATTTAAAGGACTAATATCATAATACCACATGTGGTTATGGCTACTTGTTGCCTAACATCAGCGCTTTGGTTTTACTTTGCATTTACACAAAATTTGTTTAATCAATTTGTGGAGATTAATTTGCTCATCAAAAGGTATCAAACTTGTATTTCCCACAGAGCCTATGATTTGTCTATGGAAAAATTATCCACAATATTGACACTTGTGGTTTGATACTGTAGGTGGATGTAAATGGTTCACAGTAGTTACACAAGAGTTATGTGCAAAATGTTTTCAACATGCTGTGTGCACACGCTATGGCCATTTTGCACACTACAAACAGCAATTGGTTTTAATGTACTATTATTTGTCAGTACCACAGGTATCACGAGTTCAGTATTGGAGCTGATAATGGAGATTATTTGCTTTTAATATCAGTGCTAACATTATAAACTAATTTGAGTAACTTCATGAAAATCGTATTGTTACAGTGAGAATAGGGGTAATTTGAATCTTGGACTGAGTGGTGAACGACCCCCATGGGAACAATGAGACATGTCCCGAGGGTAGCCCAGGGGTGGTTTTGGCCGGCAGTGAAGAGTCAGCTTGACCTGCAATAATACATTAAGCAGGAAAAGTTGACAGACCTCTCATCAGGCATGACTCTAACTCTCGCTGTCCCCAATGTGAGATTTCTCACACTGTATGTGTATATTTCTCAACGCATAAAACCTTGACAACTGGCCCAGTAGACAGTAAGAGGGAAAGGAAAAATAGTAGGAAGAATTACATAAAAAAGAGAAAAGCCTGTGCTGCAGGAAGGAAAATGTCGCAAAAACAAGTCTCAAATTGTCAATTTCAGTCAAAAACACCGACTTGAACCCGAGCTAATGCCGGAATGTCAGGTTACATTTGATTCCAGTGAATGTTTGTGTGAAGTTTTTTCCTACACTTGATATGTTTGATGGTGGAATCTTACAAACATTTTTTTCAAATCATCTTTTAAAAGAAACAGGGTAAAGGTTTTGGGTCCACAGCCTTGTAAATTTGATGTTTTAAATGACTGTTTGTTTGTTTTTAAGTTTTTGCAGGCGCAAATATAAAATTAGAAGGCCTTTAGCTTTCAGATAGATTTATTGGCTGTTCCCAAACTTGTGCATTTTGTAATCTGAATATTTCTTTTTCTCCCAGATGAATATTGTGGCCAAATGCATGACTAACGTGGTGCCCATTAAATTGACACACAGGCTACAAAATTAACAGTCTGGTGGTTTGCATTAACAGAGCGACCTGGGATGGAGTGGAAATCGCAGCCTTGATTATTAGTTCAGATGTGCATTGGTTGTGCTGTTGGTCAGATTTCATATCAGCTGGAAAAAAATCATGCAGTGAACATTTTAAAGCCTGTCACTCGTTTGTCTTTCAGCTATTGCATGAAGAGAGCCGAACAAGGAAAAACCTAGTTGCAAAAAAGTTTAATGAAAATCTTGTTGAAAGCAAATTGCTGCCTGGAGGAAAGAAAATGTAAGAAATTATGCTTCAAGCTTCTCAATTGACTGACAATCAGCGCAATCAACATTCTAAACTAAATCTATGGGCACTTGTCACATACTGGCAGCTGTTCAGGAAAAAGTCTCACAGGCTTGCTTAAATCAGCTGCTGTCATACAAAGATCGCCACAGTACTTGTTTACTTATAACTAATTTGCAGAATCACCCATCATGTAATGATGCCACAATTTTCCTTTTTCCTGCATGAATTCAAGCCCTGAACTTTGTGTTCATCGCGCTGCTGTGGATGCAGGTACAGGTGAACATTTTTTGACGGTTGCACAATCACAAAGTCTTTCATTAGCACCTTGCCCCTCAGGTTTCCATGGAAACAAGCTTGGCGACTGCACATGTGAATGTGTTGGAGAGAGGATGGTCTGTCTTCTCACTCAGCGCGTATGTGTGCGAGAGAGACAGATAGCATATGGCAGCAACAGCATGTGCATGAATGTGTCATAGAGTAAATAGTTTGCGAGCGCCTTCTTTGTGTATGTGGCTGCACATGTATTTTCAGTGATACTTGTGTGCTGCATGGACTCACTGCTTGTGCCCGTCAGTCAGAGCATAGTGAGTTACCTCTTGTGCATTTGCATGTGTGAATGCATTTGCATATTAGATTATGTTTGTCCAAGTAAGCAAACATAAAAAAAACTGCAGCAGTGTGCTTGTGTTTGCATGTGCACAGGTGTTTACACAAGTGGGCATGCATGTGGCTGAAGTGTCAATATGTGCTTGTTTGTATGAAGCTGTTCATAATGAAAGCGAGTGGAGAAGCATTTTTGTATTTCTTAGTCTCTGAGTGGGTCTGCATAACCGAGATGGAACGTCAGCATAAGACAGATATTAAATATAAGTAAACATCATTTATTGCATACATTGAAGTGTGTGTCGCTGAGTGTAGTAGATGAACACACAATCAAACAAAAACCAACATACAGACACAAGCACACATACACTTTTGCCTTGAAACACTCAGTAGTTGGCAACATAAAGCTATCTCATGCAGCAGATGCAAATGACTCTCCCATGACATTTCAGTGCTTAAAAAGAGAAAAAAATTCCGTTTGACCAATTTGACTCTGTTGGACAGTTGTTCACAGAAACATACAAAAGCATGCAAAAACAAATACAGACACTATTAAGTCCAGTTGAGCTCTGCCTTGAGGGGGAAGAAAACCCTGGCTAACAGGGCCCTGAGATGAGTCAGAGGACTTTTACATAAAGGCTCATTTGTGCCAGCTTTAAGCTTGTTTGTGTTATTTATTCATGTTCACTCCTCCCAAATCAATGCACAGAGTTTTAGCCTCAATATACAGGGACGTAATTCCCCCCCAATAATCAGACCCAACCAATATAACCCCCCCCCCAATAAAATGATGAATTATCTTGCATAAATAGGCTTTTGATTTTCTTTACTCATTTCAGTTATTACCAGTAAAATAGTTGCATGTTTAATCATCTGGGAATTTACCCAGATTTATTTATTTATTTAGACAGAGATCTTGACCCCCCCAGTGTTCAGCACAAAGTTGTCAATATATATGTGTATATACTATACAGGTTTTTTTTAAAAAAACCTTTCTGACTGCTTGAAACGTGGATGGTAAAAATAAAAAAAACACCCTCTTTCAATTCTATGAGCACATAATAAAAATAATATGGTCCTTAGCGGGTCTTAAATTCAACGAATACAACCGCAAATGAACTACAAAAAGACATATCAGAGTTTGCCAATATTTGTTTAAAAAAAATTATGCCAAAATGCAGAAGCAGCAAACCAAGTACACCCTTCCTGCTTATACAGGAACTAAGAGGGTAAGCAGCAAGATGCACTTGATTAACTGATCATCGTCCAGTGTGAGCACCTAGGTTTGCTGGTCTGGAGCATTTATTTGTGTGTTAACACAATGCCAAGAAGGAAAGACATCAGCAATAATCAGACTTAAAGGCCTTTGATTCTCCTCATCAAAGGGTAATTTTCAAACATTTGAACACCATCATTCTACTGTGAGCATATTTTTCACATGAGGAAAACCACTTGCCAGTCTTTTTGTGTGCGGACATTGCAGCAAACTTGCATCCAATATTGCTCCTCTGTACATGTCTTTCAGTCTTTCCTCTCTAATGTTGTCTCTAAACCACTCGACCTGAGCTGTCTGTCTGATACTGGTTCTCATTTCTAATCTTGTCCATCTGGATCATTGCCAATGAAAATATTAACATCTTCAATTCTGCCACCTCAAGCTTTGCTTTGTCTTTTTCTCAATGCCATTGTCTTCAAATAATACACCGTAGCAGGCTTCACTATCTTCCCCTTCACTCTTGCTCATACAAATCATTTATTTCTTCTTCTGACACTTGTCTCCACCTACTCCACCTACACGCTCTTCTTTACTTTTTTTGGTGCTCTGTTGCTTTGTATGGTTGACCCCAGCTACTCTCACTACTTTCCTTGCATCTTCACTGTTACACATGCATCCCTCTCATTTACACACGTCTTGCTCTTCTGACTTTCATTCCTCTTTTCTTCAGAGCATACCTCCATCTCTCCTGTCTCTCGCAGAGCTGGCCACTGAGGTAATCCCACCCCCACCAAACAAAGTTACAGGAGTATAATAATTAGCAAAACCTCTGCCGAACTGATTACTGATAGAAATATCAGCTAATGCTCATAAATACGGTATTTTTTAGAGCTATGAATGTGTACTTTGCCATGAAGAACTTTCTCATCATATCATCTGTCTAATCAAAGATTCTGTCTTAATGCTTGACAACTTAACTGAGGCATAAGAGAAATTACTTCATTTATGCAAAATTATTCACAATTACTCATACACTACCGACCAAATGGTCCATAAATAATTAAACAACTAAAAGATTTGAACTCCACGTAGTTTTGAAAACTCTTTCCTGCAAAGTCTCATAAGAAGTGATTTTTTTTTGGTCTTCTTTACAGTAGATTTGCATGAATTTTTTTCAGTTTGTGTGGGTTTTTTTTTCTTTTTCTTAACTAACTCTTTGTTGATTTTAAACTGACAAAGGAAAATCACTGAATGTGTTTCACTTTTTTATTTACTTTTTTATTTATTTTATTTCATTTTTAATTACTAGACCAAGTATTAGATGTGGTGAGCAAAGTGAAATGACTTAATGACATATCTTAAGAAGTGATCTTTGTGATGATGATGTGAACCGACAGTGTTGTAAGTTGTACATGCAAGCTAATATGATGGCACGTGAATTTTACATGTGCACACATGATGTTAAAGTGGCCCTTTTTCAAGCCTATTGTACCTCTTTTTAGTGTAATTACAGTAAAGCCATACGGAAAAAACTGCATGTGGCTTTTCAGGATGCATTTAGAATTTTCCTTAGACTTCCAAGATAGATATCGTATCAAATGTTTGTCATAAACATGTCCCAACCTTTGTGTCACGAGTGCCAATGCAGACGGACCCAAGTGCAGGCACTGATGAATGAGTAACTGTGCGTTAGTTTCATTTAAAGTGGGGGAACGAAATACAAACAAAGGCAGAGCATGGCAGTGACTAAAACTAAGAAAAATCTGAACTGGGGAAAGGTACAAAAATAATACAAAGGAACAAAATGTCTGGGACTTAAAACATGAAATATAAAAACTTGAGATGGGAAAAAATAGAACATGAAGACCAGCGAGACGAAACATGGAACCAGGAAAAATTCAACAGGAGACAGACAGACAAACCAGCAACAAACAGTGGAAGACACAGGGCATAAATACACAGGCAGGTCAACGAGAGGATGGGGAACAGGTGGGAACACAGCTGAGACAAATCAGACATAATGAGACAAAGGAAGCAAAGGACAAGGACTATCAAAGTAAAACAGGAAGCACAAGACATTTGCAAAGATGCAGACTTGTGAAAACATGACAGACTCCAGAATAGAGGGAACATGAAGCACAGAGAGCAAAGTAACTACACACTTTGGTCATGGAAAACACGGAGAAGACATATAGACAGAAAACCAAGACTAAGCATACAACATATGGAAAATAGAAACATAACAGAAACCTAGAAACCAGGAACTGTAAATATAATACAAACCATAATCAAAGAGTATAACTTGAACCAAAAAACACAGTGACCCAATGCCGCGACATTTTCATTCCTTACTGAGGAAGTATATGAACATATTTTAAGATAACATATTTTAAGAGTCAAGATATTTAATAGGAAGAGCTTTTGTTTCTGATGTTTTTCTTCTTCTTCTTTTTTAATCTTGTCTGAAATAGGTTATAAGCTAAAACAACAATCTTTCTCTATCTCTTCCTTTTTCAACCGTTTAATTGAAAACAAAGTCATTAGAGTTCTTGCTCCATCTCCGTCCTTTCCCTTCCTTTCTGCTTTTGCCTTTTGCTTTTACTTCTACTCCATGGAATTTCCCAGAGACTTTTTCTCCCTCTCTCTATTTTTGCTCTCTCGTCGTCTTTGTGTCACTTTTTCTGTTTCACTTTTTCTCTTTATCTTTATGAGTCAGTCTTCCCTTCTGTCCCTCTTTCCACGTCTGACTCACTCGCTCTCTATTTTAATCTCCGTCTGTCTGCGTTCCCACTTTCTTTTTCTGTCTCGATAGCCAAATCTTTCTTTTCCTCTGTGCTGTTCATTCCGTTTTACCGTTCTCTCTCTCCTCCAATCTTCCAGACTCCACCAGCGTCTCTGTTCTGTGGCTTTACTTTTCTACCTCTATCTTTCTTAAAGTCTCTCATTCTGTACATCTCGCTTTCTGTTGCCCCTTTGCTTTCTCAAACAGCTCCCATTTCAGAATCTCTTGGGTGCAAATCCTCTCCAGCCTTTTTTGTCTATCATCATTTTGTCTCCGTGTACAACCTGACTAACTTAGAACCCACCTCCCCACACGCAGACACGCACCCAAAGACACACAGACTCCTCCGAAAGCGCTCATTCCACGCATATGTCGCCGAATTAGCCTTGTTTGCCCGCGGCAGCTTCCATCTTAATAAGTGCATTGTTTATGGGCCTATAAGCAAAATGCTGCCTGCACAGCTCATTACTGCTGAGTGGGGAGGGAAACTCCCATGAGGGAGTGTGCACACACTCACGTACACACATATAAACTCACGCAGCTCCATCATAGCCTCCATCTCTTGCCTGTCAGAAACTCAGTACAACTGACTGGTTTTACTTCTCTAGCTCTTAATGTACACTTCTTTTCTATTGGCATGAATTGAGATAAATCTTTGATATCTTGCCAGTTTTTTTGCAATAAGACATTCTTACAAAAGGGAATGATTATTTTAAGAAAATAATTGAACATCTGTTAATATAAGTAAACTATCAGTAGTAATTGTTGATGAAATTATATCATCCATAATGAGATTACAGGTCGCTTGCACTTCTTGGCAGCTCTAATGAATCAAGAAAATTCCCATAGTGTGCCATTATACCCATATGATATGGAACTACTTAAAAAAAACTAGTGCTGAACATCAGGACAGAAAACTACATTTTAAATAACTTGTACTTAAACCCCCTTTGTTTGCCATTTCTTATCATTTGCAACTGCTAGTAGCTTTCTACTAGTGACAAAGCATTGATTACTAGGATATATGAATCATTGCTAACAGGCCCCAACAGACTCATAAGCCTAAAAATTCTTATTATAAACGGTAAATGGCCTGTATTTGTATAGCGCTTTACACTACATACAGTCATTCACCCATTCACACACTGGTGATGGCAAGCTACATTGTAGCCACAGCTGCCCTGGGGCGCACTGACAGAGGCGAGGCTGCCGGATACTGGCGCCACTGGGCCCTCTGACCACCTCCAGTAGGCAAAGGATGAAGTGTTTTGCCCAAGTACACAACGACCGAGACAGTCGGAGCCGGGGCTCGAACCGGCAACCTTCCGATTGCAGACGAACTGCCAACTCTTGAGCCACGATCGCATAAATGCCTCAATCTGTAATTTGTATACTGTATCCAGTATCTGGATTTACTTACCATGTCTTAAATTACTGCTTTATTCAGTCCTGCGCAAATGTCTTAATCTACAGATTCATATTCGGTAGGAAAATGGGAAATAGGTACAGAGATTTATAGAAACATATGTAAGTGCGCATGGAAATACATAAGCAGAATTATATTTGATATTTGGTATGACCACCTTTATTCTTCAATGCAGCCTAAACTCTCTGTAAGTAGTCTTAAGGAATAGTTTTCCAGGCTTCTTGGGGGACATTCAAAGCTCTTCTTCGGATATTTGCTGTTTTTTTTTTTATGTGCCTTGTCAAAAGGAACAAATCCCACTGCTTCAATGATGCTGTGTAACAGGCAGGTTAGGACCCAAACGCAGGACTGCAAAACAGAAGTGAAATAACTTTATTGCTTGATGCTAAAAAAGCAAAAAACTAGACAGAGCTGAGTGAAAACAGCACAAATCTCAAACACTACATGGAAACAGAGCTAAGAGGAAGAACACAACAAGGAACTGCAGAAAACTCAGTACTGAAAATACGCACACAAGACAGGGAACTGCAAAATAAAACAGGAAGTAACACATACTGAGACTCAGACTAACATGTGAACTTGACACTGGGACTGGGGATAAACTGACATGGAGACACGACAGAGTAGGGAGACAAAAGGATAAAACATGGAAATTAACATGGGAACAGGAAAGGAAGAAAAGGCGCCAGGACTACAGGACACTGAATGCAGACAGCCAATGAGCCATGGCTTCCCCACTGTTTAAATTGCACACAGGAACTTGTGACAGTGACAATTTTGTCAACAGTGATATGTAATTTATTTTTCAGTCTGTTCATTCCAGACACCTACTGTGATAATTTAATTTCAGTATTATCTCAGTGACAACCAATACTTTGTTGACATACTGTAGCTAATGCATCATAATGGCACACATGTCTGTGATGATTTTTGCTTATACTAGTTTAGCTTTGAGCAATTTCATGACGTGTTCACATATTCATGTGAAAGCACCTCTCAAGAGAAAAAAGAGCTTTATCATTCGACTGCGACGCAGTTACATGGTAATTTATTCAGCAGTATTTTAGGTAGAAAAAAAGAACAGTTACAAATTTATTTCTGTTTTTATTTCAATATAAAATTCAAATAAATCTGGCTTATTTCAAAGAGGCTGGATATAAAAATGTTACAGATTAGAAACAAAACACAAATTACAGTTGACAGTCAGCTAAAAAAGGATAACTTGACTGAACTTGCAAAAATAAAGAACATAAAGTACTACAGACCAACAATAAAAGGGAAAAATAAAACTCTGAACAACTCTGAAGCACGGAGAAAGAGGCTGGGAACAATAGAGGACATGATTTAAGAACAAGTAGAGAGGCAAGTAAGAAAATGGACTGGCAAAACTGAATATATGCTTGGATCCAGTATTTGGATCAGATATTGATCTGATCCTGACTCAAAAAGGTGGCTCTATGGCTGATTCATTTATTATGTGTTTGCTGTTTGCAAACTGTAGGCCAGTGAGTTGAGACAACTCAGTTCACCCATGACTGTGGTGTTTGTTCTTGAATGTTTATGATTGGTGTTTCTCTAGTTTGGAAGCCTTAACTGCACTTACAGTACTGTAAAATGCTGTCGCCAGCTCTTTTAATGTTAACTCACGTCATATGTCCCAGCAGCTCCTGTCCACATGCTGTGTGTGTGTAAGACTAGTGATATGCTTATTCTCATGCTGAGGTGAAATTAAGAGCAATAAATTAGGAAAGAGCAAAAAAAAGGGAAATATTTATATTTCCATGCCTTAAAGTTAAAAAGAAGGCAAATCATATGAATAATTTTTTTTAACCCCAATTATATTTATTGTTGATTGCTATTACTAATAAATACCAGTTTAATAAATTAAGATTTTTTGGTGAATTTATTTGCTATAAAATGCTAGTAAATAAAGAAGTTTCAAGAATCATTGCAACGTATTGGTTGAAGTCACAATTTTGCAATGCAGCTGGAGTTTGCAAAGACAGTGTTTTAAATGGCTGCAGTTAAAATAGGAAGTATTTGAACCTGCCAAGCACCCAAATTGCACTAAGAGAGCTAACTCAGCTTTGAGTTTATGATGATGATAAATAGTGGAAACGCTGACAGAAAAATCACTTCCACTATGTTCATTCTTGTTCTGGGAGATGAAATGAGGTGATAAGTGACTGTTAGTCGTAGTCTTTGTTTCAGAGAATAGCACCCCTGGTGTGAAACTGGGAGTGATCAGTAGTCTACAACATGGAGCCATTACTAATTTATGGTAACTACACAATAACATCAGAGTTAATCTTTAATGTAATCTCACCAGGATGCCTCATTACAACAAAAGACGATGATGAATAGTTCAAAAATGCTGCGTATACAGCGCCTCCTTCTAAGGAAACAAATATCAGGGAATTCAAAATTTCAAACAGATGTCACATTTTTTTCATGTGTCTTCCAACAATTCATCCAGTTTGTTGCCAGAACTTGTTTTCGCATATTCCATGCTGCCTCCACAGAGTGGGGTGCTGTGAGACTTTCTCACTGCAGGAGCAACAGTATCTGACACTGAACACATGTCTACACTGGGAGCAAGTTTGAGAAACAGATGGTAGCGGGAAAGAGTTAATCCTTAAACTGTATGAGGCACAAGCAAGTTGGATCAGGCATGTAGAAACAAACCTATGTGTTAACACACGGAAACGAGCATTTCACATTTCAACAGACAGACAGAAAGTGTGACAACTGCAACATCGCACTGGTTATTGCTGCCTTTAGTCCCTCTGGAGAAGCAGCGGTTGACCGAGCGATGTTTTTTAAAAGACGAGGGTCAAACGAGTCAAGCAGGAACAAAGCATGTAACACAAAAAGATAATGTGGCCCCATGCAGTCTGCAGCTTTCACATCTACACCTTCATCAAGTGGTGATTGCATTCAAGTCGCAGATAAAAGCATCTGTTGGCAAAAAATAAATAGAAGCCAAACTTTCAAACACAGCTGACTGTTTGCAATAACAAAATAATCCAATGTTCAATAAATGCTTTACCAAATTGTTTTCTTTTATTTGCTCACTACTTTTTTGTATACAGTATATTCACATTTATGTTGCGCGGTACAACACAAGCAAGGAGAACAGTAAAGTTTTGGATCTTTTTTCATCGTTGACGATGAAATAAGAAGTGTAAGTGTGAATTTTTTCACACTTCAACAAGAGTTTGAGAATCTGAAGGAATATTGTTGAACCTCAATCAAGTCAACATTTAATGTTAACAAAGCTTAAGCACTGATGTTGGGTTGGGTCATACAGTAGAGCTGCACAAACCCTAATAACCAAGTTTTTTGGGCTGACAGACTTTACAGCTCAAATTGCCTTTTTATACTTTGTTTGATAACTTGTAGTTGAACTGCTGTGTGAAACATGGTTAAATGGTTAGAAAACTATTTATTGTTATGTTGAACTTTCATTTTTTATCACAGAACAACCTTTTGCCCACAAGGTCAGGCTTAAAAGACTGAAAATTAAATTCAAGATACCTGCTTTAAGGGTTTTCAACTTGTGATTAGTTTTACAACCAGTGAGAGCTGAAGTGAAAACATTGTTCACATCGTTCCACATTGCTCTACTGGGAACAGTGTGGATTCTTGAGAAAAACAAACTGAATCGTACTGTGAGAAATTGCTCAGGGTGTAGCATCTATCAGTGCAACAAACCTGTCCCACGTTGCACGTCACTGTGCTCAAAGGATAAGCTGCAAACGTCTTGTGGCATGTAGGTCCCATATCTGTGCCCCCAAAACATTTGGTGCAGAAGTTTACATTTATTTTTAATTTTCTGTAATATAATTACATATACATCAGGAGTATATGCAAACTTCCAATCACAAATGGATCTCTAGGTCCCTGAAAGGAAAGCTGACCTCATAAATGTGTTGGACTGGTGCGCTGGTCCATACCCAAATTGGTCCAGGGCCTGACAAGTTGCTCAAGTTTGTACTGAGCGTGGGAGAACTATTTTTAGTTCCCATGTTCTGACCAACTCTTACAAAACACCCCAAACAAATTTCTCTGTAACACTCATTTCATTAAAATTCATAATGATGATTCTGTTGGCTTCTGTTTGAAGCTGTTGAAACTGATTCGCTTGTTCTACCTAAATTTTGTGTCCTTAATTAATTGTATTTTTTTGTTTTATCAGGCATCATTGTAAATGAGATGTTGCTCTAACTAAATTAATTAAAATGATTATCTTTACTGCTGTCAACCAAGAAACAGTAAATACATATTATATGTGATACTCTACTTGTTCAGTTATTTAACTAAATGCCCTTTTTGATGTTTTCTCACCAACAATATTGTGTGTACACGATATATCCTGTTTCTGCTAATTAAATTTCATGTGCAAAATGCAAAAAAAGGCACGAATAAGAGATTAAATGACACATACAAGTCATAAACACTTACTATATGTTTTTTTTCTGTTTGTTTTCTTTTTATTTGGAAGAATAACACAAATATCTCAAATGTAAAAACAATGATTACATGACTGACACAAGCTGAGGATGTGATAACCCACTGTCAACAATGTTTTCAACCCCATTTCCTACTTCCCGGCTCTCCAGACACACACACAGACCGACAAGCAGCAGCAGTAACAGTGTTAGAAGGATGCTGAGGATTGTTCTTTGTCTAAACTCCCAAGAGACTAGAATAATTACTTTTCCATGAAATACACACATTGTGAATTTTGTTTTCCTCTATAATTTTGTAGATAATTGAATTCAATACCCTTGAGGTGTTATATTGCCTCAAAAACTAAGCCAAAACAGCAAACACATGCACACACAAACAGCAGAAATCTAAAAAAATTGTCTCAGCGTTGACTTATTATATCTGTGCCATTAGATGACTTATCTGAATGCAATCTGTGTCAGTCTGGATAATGCCGGATTGACTGACGCTGCCAAAAACCAAAATAATTGCCTTAAAAATAACTCAAGCAATCACAGTGGATCTGAGCAGCTACACATACACTCGGAGACACACAAACAAGGAGTGTATGTATTGAAAAACAGACACATTAAAACACATATACTCTCGCAGTGGAGGGACTACAAAGGATCTGGCAGTTCTGTATTTGCTTGTTGAGCTTTCATTAAGTGTGATGGAGGTGTGAAGGTTTCGTTTGATCATTGTCTCATCCACATACCAATTACTCCAGTTAGCTGCCAACACGAGTGGATGGGGAAGCTAAGACAGCCTTGAAGTCCATCTACCCTCCCCCTCTTTACTCACTTCAAATTAGGGTTACTTTACAGTTTCTTTAATGGACTTTTAAACCCAACATATATTTAGCTTTTGGCTGGTGAAAACTTAGCGGGGATCACCTCTTTACTGAGCTTCAGATGAAAAGGATGTGATGTATTTACAGATCTTTTCTTGTGTCGGATTTAAAGTTACTTCAGTTAGCAGCTCTAACAAATGTTTAGAAAAAGTGAAAAAAGATTGTGTGTTTTGGCATTTCAGTCACTTAGATGACGACTTGCAGTAGAAATTTAATCAGAAACAGACATGTCTTACTGTCTGAAAAGACTGAGGAGGACCTATAATTTACACGAAACACTGCAGAATTAGGTGAAAACAATGATTTCATGTTTTTAATGGAGTGTGAGGATTATAGTTACATTACAGGGTGGCTGTAGCTTAGGTGGCAGAGCAGGTCAGCCACTAATCAGAAGGTCGGTGGTTCGATCCCAGGCTGCCTCCTGGCTGCATGCCAAATATCCTTGGGCAAGATACTAACCCCATATTTGCCTACTGGTGGTGGTCAGAGGGCCCGGTGGCGCCTGTGTCTGGCAGCCTCGCCTCTGTCAGTGCGCCCCAGGGCAGCTGTGGCTACAATGTAGTTTGCCATCGCCAGAGTGTGAATGGGTGAATGACTGAATGTAGTGTAAAGCGCTTTGGGGTCCTTAAGGACTAGAAAAGCGCTATACCAATGCAGGCCATTTACCATTTTACAGTTGCAGTGGTAGAGTAGCATTTAAATTAGTCCAACAAACTTTTTGTGATCCAGCACTGGTTAAACCTTGAATTAGTGTACTAAATCACCAGAATCACTGATGGGGAGCTGAGCGTTTTGTTCTCTGGTAACAAAGGAAAAAAATGAAGTCAGATCCTCAAGAGATTATCTGAGTGTGAAAGTCTTTGCTAGATGAATGCTATAAAAGGTTTTAAAACACAGATTATGCACAGAAGCGGTCATAATAATGTGGCACCATAATGCAAATATATGTTGGAGAGCAATTTATCAGGACGTATGTGCACAGTCACAGCAGCAAATCCATTACTTTAGTTGTTATTTTCAACATTAGGACACCTCCGAAAATAGCCTGCAAATAGAGAAAGACAAAAGCAACAAGACCTCCAATCAAATGATCTAAAAAGTGCTTTTCAACCCTTCTGGACATGTGACCATCGGGGTCAAGTGAATAAGACACAGGTCTGGGGACTGATTCACCACCATCTGGCAGTCACTGGTCAGGGAAAAATGAATATTCCCTAGCTGGGTGGGAGCAATTGCTGGAGGTTGCAGTTGCTGGGAAAATGGTTGCTAAAGTCCCAGTTACGTCAACCTTCTTCAGACTGGTCAGTGACCCCCTGGCAACCACCTGTTGCTCGGGAAAAATGTATTCCCCAGCCAGCTACTGAAAAATGGAAAATGTGGCACAAACTGTAAGTGGAGAAGGTTCCAGCATTGAGGCACAGCTTTTACTTTGAAGGGGAACCTTCTCCATTTCCAGTTTGTGTGGGATGAGGATGCTGCATTTAACAGTCAGCTTTGTTGAATTAGTTTGTTAATTAAACATCAGTACACATCAACAAATAACATGGCATGATATGATGTATATTTTATTTCTTCAAGCTGCATTGTCAAAGGGTGGTTTATGTAAAAATATGTATATATTGTTTGTATGTCATTAAATCTTTTGGTGTTTATAATATTATATTGTTTCTTGCCAACAGCATGGACATATCTTATGGGAAAAACAAGAAGAGACTTGCAGAAAAAAAATTAATACAAAATAAACACTCTTGTATGTCCCTGATGGAGTGGTGTAATAATGAGAGTCAGTCATTTTTACATTATATAACAACACGGGGCACCATGATATTCTACAAGGCTCAGCTGTAGGGAGGTCAGGTGTGCACAGCTATTGACCTTAATCTGTATTGCACACACACACACACACACACACGGCTCTGTGCTCATTCTGAAGTATCCAGCCCGAGGCCATGAGAGTGCAAACAGACAAGTGTTAGTGTGACATGAGGTTGCACTCTGGGAAGAATAGGGCACTGTTTGTCTCTGAGGTCCCACAGTATCATTTCAGTAATACTGGATCCTTGTATCCACCCCATAATGCTTTGCTTTAATGCCTAACCAGACCCTTTGAGCCTCTTTACTCTTATATGTGTGCTATCACCTTGTGCACCGCTCTGCCTGAGCATATGCTGAAAGATAAAAACGTGCAACTGTGGTAATAAAAAAGATCCTTTTTTTTTTTTTAACACATACACACACAAAAAGCTTTTTCTATTTTTGTAGATGTTTTGGTCTAACTGTTGGGTATAGAATAAAGCAATTCACTGAATAATTATATAAAAAGCAATCAAATTGTCCCAGAAAGATTAGACAGCGCTTCTTTCCCAGTGCTGGAAACTCACATCAAGCTTGTCTGAACATTCTGTCCTCCACCTGCTTATTCTATTTAATCCTCTTCATTTGTCTTTTAGGTTAAACACACACACGCACACACACACGCAGACAAACTTATACAAAGATGCCTGATCTGCTTTGCCCTCTGGTTGTTTTTTCTTCTTCTTTAGGCTGAATACCTGCGTCTTCTGAACTCTTCTCTCATAGAGAAGACAGTGAAATTAATCCAAGAATCAAATATTTACAAGACATCATTGACAAAGTGAACATGTTGAAATATTTAGCTGATAGTTTTGCTACCACTTCATTTTCTGAGCTGTCAAAAACTTTGCAGGTAGTTTGTCACCTACAGCTCTGATGTACAGTATACAAATAATACGTCTTCACACCCCCGGTTCCTTCACATGATACAGCAGTGTTGTTTTTGGCTGCATAGCCTGGTCTCAGGAAAAAAAATGAAATCAGATAGAAAGTGTTAAATGTTTTTTTTGGATTAGATCTTTTGTTTTATATGGTGACTTGATGCTAACTCACATCATTGCATTTCACTTGAGAGATAGAGATTTCTGTTTAGGTACAGACAATACGTTCTCATTCCAGGGTGTCAGATGCTGTTAGTTCAATTTGCGTCACAGCAAGCCATATTCTTTATCAGATAATTGCACTTTTCAGCTGTAAGATTGAGTTTTGGGAGTATAACGGTATATACTTGCTTTAGGAGTAAAGTAGATATTCTGGTTGGCTGTGGCATTTAAAAAATCTTGTCTGGAAGCAAAAGGCCTAAACTGTAGCGAGAAAATATTCCCCACCCCATTGCACCACCACTACCAGCATGAGCCATTGATACAGGCAGGATGGATCCATGCTTTCATGTTGTTTTATGGTAAATTGTGACCCTTTCATCCAACTGTTGCAACAGAAATCGACACTCATCAGAGCAGGTACCTTTTTTTTCTGTCTTTTATTGTCCAATTTGGTGCGAATTGAAGCCGCGGTTTTCTCTTCTTAGCTGCCTGTCTATGAGCTCAAAGCAGTCTAGCCATTCTCCATCTGATATCAACAAGGCATTTTTGTTTAGAGAACTGCTACTCACTGGATATTTTCTCTTTCTCAAGCCATTTTCAGAAGTACTCATTCCGCCCTGTCTGGCACATTTCTTTCCCCATTCTGGTGTTCAATTTGAGCTTGTTTTGACCTTGTCTACATGCTTAAGTGAACTGAATTTCTGCTGTGTGATTGTGTGATTGACTATTTGTGTTAACAAGCAGTTGTACAGGTGTACTTACAAAGAGTGGGTAGTATGTACTAGCAAAAGAAAAAAGAAGTAAAAGAAATATGAATAACTGGCTTGTGTTTGTGAAATGGCAATAGCATTAGACTAATCTTAGATGAATGTTGAGACTGGCAAACCACAGGCATGTCAAAAGTGTTTGTGTAAAACCAAAAAGACATTTGGAGAAAAAGCAAAACACTTATTGTGGTTTTCCTGACTAAGAGTCTGCCAAAGACTAAACACATCTTTGTATATTTTTGAAATGTGAACAACGTGTGCTATCATTGCTTTTCACACCTCTGTGTTTATCACTGCAGATTTAAAAGTTAAGCTAATTAAGGTGGAGGTGAAGACGAATACTTTTATCCATGCATCGATGTTAGCATCTAATTTAAAGACGATGAAGGTTTCTCTGCGTTTCGGTGCTTTTTAAAGGACTAAATGTTTAAAGAGTCTTTCTGTGTTGAACTGAATCAGCTTTAACCTCACACAAATGACAGAACATAGATTGAAAGAGACGTCCTTGATTTCCTCCAAACCACTCTGCACTGATGCAAGCAACAAGAAAAAGACAAAATGAGCTCATAAACAAAGACTGCTTTTTAGTTTCAGCCAGTGACGTCTAGAAGCCGCAGAAAGACACAGTTTCTCTGTATTTCTGGGCATGGCTTCTGTTCAACAACTGCAACTGTGTAGAGATTCTTACTCTCATTACATCGTGCAAATGCATTAAAATTATAATTGTTTCTTGGCTTGAAACAGCTAGTGTGTGAAGCTGGATTTCTTTGCTGCTGTATCTACAGAAATACCCCGGTGTTAAGTCTCAGTTTCATCAGAGCTCATTATCTTGCGTAGAATCAATAAAATCATGCAATTATGGGATTTCTGCCTTGAACAAGCTTTTCGTTTGAGGAGTTTACCCTCCTCCTTTCCAGCTCCAGCACTACGCCATACACCTTTGTATATCCATCATTAACTTTTGAGTAGATAGTAAAATCAAAGCAAATTTACTTTAAGAGCCAATGATTTGATATAATTTGGTCTCAAACCAAATCTCCTGTCTCTCTACAATTTTCCCTTGTGTGTTTTTTTTTTTTTTTTTTAAAAAACAACCTACGCAATTGATACTGGAGTAATTCCAGAGAAATGAAAGCTACAGAGAATGATCAAAACCACTTTGATTCTCGAAGCCTGTCCATCAGCTCTTATTGGAGAAGAACGCAGGATTAAAAGTAAAATAACATTGTCAACAGACATACTCTCAAATTTATTTAGTACTGCCATTCTTCCCAGGTGATGCTTATAAAATGCATCATGTGTGACTATCTATAAGGAAAAGAACTTCTAATCTAAATGATCTGCTCCAGTAGAGCATGTCTGGATTATTAATTGGTTACTTTTGAGGAGAAAATGACAGAAAGTTTGTCATCCTTCCAATACGGGGCAGTCTCTTTTCCTCATCTTTTCACATTTAGGCCTAATGAAGGAGCTGCCAAAAATGTGGAAAAGAACAATTTAAAATCTGCTCTCCTCCCCATTTTTAATAGATATATTAGAAGGAGGGCAACACAGCTTCAAATTAAAGTAATTACCTTTCATATATCATGTGAGTAGGCTGCACAAATTTACAATTTTTAAGACTCAAAATATTTCTGAAAATTCACATTTGCTTTAGCCCATCACTGTCATTTAACTTTTTCATAATAAGTCATTTACTTTATTAAATATCTACAGCGTGAAGAAGCATACTACCCCCACATTTCCTGTTGTCATCTCTACACACGAGTACCTTTTCTTTAGCTGTACACTGCATTGCTCCGACTGACAGTAGACTTTTTAGATGTTGACAACAGCGAGGGATCAAAGTCAAACACAAAAGCGCACTCTGTGTGTGAGTGTGTGAATGTGGGGTTATGTGTGTGTGTGTGTATGTTTGGGGGTTGGTGAAGCAAAGGGAGAGACAAGAGACAAGGCAACTCCCTTCCTTCAATGCCTGACCTCCCCCTAACTCCCCCTTAGGAGTCACCCAGTCAGTCTGACACACATACACCCACATAGTCTCCATGGATATACACCGATGAGATCACTACTGATGAGATCATCGCATCTCTCTTTATATCTAACATCTTGTCTCTTTGTCTCTCTCTCATCCTCTTTTTAATATATCAGAAAATAATTTCATAAATATGATAACTGAACATTTTACAGGAGAAAGAAAATCATTATCTGTATTTTCAACTCTGCTCTCTCTCTCAGACCTATCAGATAAAACAAATATGATATTACAGTGTGAGTTATGCACAGTGGAAAAAACTTAATCGGTAAATAAATAAACACACACATTAAAGATAGATAAAACGGCATATTCAACTTCACAGCAGTCCTGTTTCTGTCTCTCTTTTTTTGTCAGTTAATATTGGCATTTAAAGATTTACAAGAACATTTCTACTGTACACTGATGTCAGATGCATAAACACTACAAACAAACAAATAAACCGACAACACAAGCACAGCATGACATAAAGTCAGTGACAATGCTCCGTCTGAATGTTTTTCTCTACTTTTCTTTTTGAGTTTTTTTTTCTTGTTTAGGCCGGAGGGAAATGTTCTGATTAATTCAGCTCAGTTGACAAAACACTTATTATCTAGCATTAAATGTGTAATAGGTAATAGGTAGGTGTACAAACAAGACTCTGCCATTGGCTGGTGGGTTGATGATAATTAAAAGGTGGTTATACTTTAGTGTCTGTATCAAATCATTTAGAATCTAAACATATGCATATTGCCTTTGAGTAGAATGTTTCAAAGTAACAACAAAGTAGGAAAATTGACTAGTGTGTAATTTATTTGATTAAGCTTCACATAAAAAACAAGAATCAGCATTTTATTTTGTTCATTCGACTGATGTTACATAGTTGCTATGCTATTGATAGTCCTTACGTTAAAAGATGTCACAATCTGTTGTATGTTCAGATGCATTTAATCAGATTTAGGAAGAAAAATATGACTAAATTCTGCTTGATCTGCATGTGTTTTAGTTTCTTTTTTGTAGCTTGTAGCCTAAGAAAGAAAAGTCTCACAGCAAAATGTGAAACACTTACAAAAAAATTATGGATTAGTTCATGTTTAGCACATATAATACAAAATACGGAGAAAATAAGTAGCTGTTTTACACTATTTTCGACTAGAGGCTGCAAAAATATAGGCTGGTGGTTAGACATGGTGTCAAGGTCCCACTGCCTGTATGTAGTATTGGTAATAAAACCTTTGCCTCCAGTTTGATAGATGGAACATACTATGTCGTACTATGAAAAAATAATAAAGTACTTCTTATTACCTGGAGTGGTCAAATAACATTAAAAACTTTCATATCAGCATCATCATTATTATTATAATTATAGACTTTCTTGGGAAAGGGGTTGATGGAGTGAGGTGTTTGTTACCAAACACAGGTCTGCAACGTTTTGTAGCCTAATGGGGTTTACACTCAGCAATCTCATCAGCCTGTCCTCTAGCAGCCGCAGACGGATCATTTCCACAAACGAGCTGTAAAATCATTTGTTGGTTTCAGTACATACCCATCAACAAGCAGGAGTCCGAAAAAAGTCTGATGACTGAAGAAGGGTTTTTCCTATGAGCTGGTGGAAACCAGTTTAGATGAGGAATAGATGGAATTCAGGACTTAAATTCATTAAGTGGAGATAAACATGCCTCTAAATTGGTCCATGGAATGTGTCAGTTGCAAGTTTTAGCTATCACAGTGGACACACACACACACACATAGACGCGCACACCATGAAATGTATTCTGGTAAAGATGGTGAGTGCTGTCTTCTGTTAAAGCTAAAGAGAATGTAAATTAAATTAAAACTCTGAGGCACTCTGTGTCCTTCTCTCCTTCTGGTGGTCTTTATTCCACGTTGCTGTATGGGCATCACTGCTCATAAGAAACTACATTTCCAGGAGAGTTTACAACATTTTTCCTTTACTGTCTGCCATTTTCTTCTTCCTAAGATGACACTTGAGACCACAGTGAACACACTTTTTCAACCAACCCACACGCGTAGGGCACAATGTGCCAGCAGTGGGGGTGACTTGCACAGTGTCACAGTGTAACATCTCTCCAAGGCCACGCAACTTCCTTGATTAAAGGCATAAATTTCTTCGGCCTTCTTTTACACGACAGAACTACAGGGCGTTTGCCACAGCTATGAAGATAACGGCAAAAAAGGAAAAGAAATATATAAACAGCAAACTCTCAGCACCGCTGCAACTACTACTGCAGCGGGTCCTCAAGGAGCCCTATCCTGAGAGTGTCGTCATTTACATAATGCTTTGAAGAAAGAATACATTCATTTAGTTTTCAATGCGTCAGAGGGAAAGGAGAGTCTTATATTTCTCCTCCTTACCACAAAAAAGAAGAAAAATGTGGAAAAGCCAGAAAGAAATCTTAATGTTATTTTTATTTTAGGTCACAGTGAAATGTCAGGGTTAATTTATAGATGTGCTGAAGCTTTATTTGTATGCCGAGGCTCAGATTGCTGAAGTTTGTTGATCTTGTTGCTCTCTTTATATGGTTGCGATCGATACAATCCTACTTTTGTTTCAGAATTTTGCACCAATTTAGGAAGAGCCCTAGCTGATTTTGTTGTTTTATTGTTCTTTGTTTTCAAACATAGCTATATGATATATCTATCTATGACTAACAAATTAATCAAAATTCTATGGCATGATTGCTCATGCATTAGCCCCGCCAAATCAATGGTTTGAGCCAGAACGCTGTCACATGTGCTGCTAATTATCTAAATCTGTCTGACCCAACTAGCTAACTGGTAAATGGCTCGTCCACTTGGCCAGCTGGCTGCCAGACTATACATCATATGACCAGAAAACTAAATTACGTCTGCAGTGAAATTCTAAATGGTAAGTACAGAATAAACCAAAATGACAAGACACCATGCTTGTTTTTTCTACAAGGAATAACAGTTACATGTTCATGCATTCTGGAAATGATCACTGATTTAAATCTGCTGCAGATGTGTTCATAAACTTAAATGTTTAGATCAATATCAGTTAGTTTTCAACGAGTTGACTCGCGTTTCCAGGTCATTTATTATTGCAGTCATTGTTATTTATTATCAAATTTGTTAAAATCTTTATTTTCTTTATTATAATTTAGTTCAGCCCGAATGCTCTGATGCCATGATTTTAATTAATCATGCTCACAAGGGAATAAAGCAATCTGTTTCCACCACTCACCCCTCACACACATCTTTGTCCTTTTGCCTTTTAACTGTCTAAACATTAAGCTGGTTTCATAAAACCGTGTGTGTACCGGGAGCTTTTTCCTTGAGAACAAACTTTTTTTGTCATTTCTTTTACACATCGCTGACCTTCACTTGGAGGTAACTTTGTTACTGTAGAACATGAGCTGGCTGGTTCATTAAATAGTTTCAATCTCTGTTCAGAAACAGCGGGGTCATTTTAAACTGAAATAAAAAATAAGAAACAATTAGCTCCGTGTTGGTGGGGAAAATAAAAAAAACAACAAATAAACATCAACAACAAAAATCAGCCTTGTGCATCCACACTGGCAATGTGAACCCCAAAGATCAATAACTAGTGATCATGAGCCAGTAATGCATGATAATGAGATAATTAAATGGAAGCTGCAAGTTAATAAGGTGTGGAAATGTTATAACTAATCTCTGTCTGCGACTTACTAATATACAGCTACATGATAGGGAAACAGTTGTTTACTCAGTACAACAGGCTAGTTCCATATGGCTAATATAATACATGGCTAGATATGAAACATGTGTAGACATAATTCTGGATAATGACCAAAACAGTGGCAGATCAAGTTGAATATTTGGCTTATTTAATAACACAGAATGTTATGAAAATGTATGTGTCCTTTTATAATATCCTGATCTTAACAGTGACCCTTCTTTGCATATGACTCAATTGTATCTGATAAAATGTGCCCAGAGGTGGCACGCTATTTACACACAGTACATTACAGTGACCAGTGTTTTTTATAAGCATCAATGTGAATCAAAATAAGCACAAAGTTACTTATCTGATCTTGTGTCGCCTTACGGACCTAAACGTTCATGGGATTGGTCTTCTGAAGTAAGTAATTACCTTTATTATTTTTTAAACTGTACAAATGGATAAAACAATAAAAGGCAATCCTACACAGGTGGGTCTAAACTTCTTTTTAAAGGTATCACCAACATGTACAGATCTAAAGTTCAGTGGAGGTGAAATACACAACTTGAGAGGCACGACTTCAACAGTTCACAGTCTCCTTTTGTCTTTAACCCAGACCGAGGTACAGCCAAAAAACATTGATCAGATGACCTCAGGGCCCAAGCAGGTACATGTGGATTAAGTCGTTCATTAATATAGCATCTGACCGTTCAGAGCTTTGAAAATGATCACCAAAATCCCAAACTCAACCCTAAAATTTTACTGGAGCCAGTGTAAAGAGAACAGTACTGATGCCACATGAGATTTTTTAGAGGACCAGCCTCGCAGCAGCATTCTGGGTCGTTTCCAGGGATTCTTTGCTCAGACAAAGGAATAATGAATTACAATAATCAAGGTGTGATGAAACAAATGCATGTATGGGCATTTCCATTTGACTCTGAGACACAATATGAAGCCAAGATAAATATATTTGGTGAATGAGCACCAGTTTTCTATTGTCTATGGCTTTTAGGATGTTATTGTTCAGATGTCAACAAGGTATGTTTATTATTATTATTATTATTATTATTATTATTATTATTATTATTATTATTATCAGTGTTCGTTACTGTGGTTAGCACTGTTGCTTCACAGCAAGAAGGTCCTGAGTTCAATTCCACCATCAGGTCTTTCTGTGGGGAGTTTGCATGTTCTTGCTGTGTTTGCATGGTTTCTCTCTGGGTGCTCCGGCTTCCTCCCACAGTCAAAAGACATGCAGGTAGTCGGGATAGGTTAATTGGAAACTCTAAATTGCCCATAGGTGTGAATGTGAGCGCGAATGCTTGTCTGTGTCTATGTGTTAGCTGTGCTCAGACTCGTGAACTGTCCAGGGTGTACGCTGCCTCTTGCCCGAAGACAGCTGGGATAGGCTCCAGCCCTCCTGTGACCCTGAAAAGGATAAGCAGAAGCGAATGGATGGCTGGGTTTTATTATTATTATTATTATTGTAGGATAGAATCACAACATCTCTCAGTGTCTTAGTGACGTTTGACCCGATAATAAAGAATGGCCATACAATAATAAAGATTTTTCATGACTGTATACCTCATGCTCATACGTTCTTAACTCATGGCCATGACTTTAATATCTTACTCACATTCCTAATTAAGTTGTGATCTTGTTGCCATGCGATAGTAACTTGTAGCAACAGGGTGTCCTAGCATGTCTCCTACCATGTGCTGTATATATCTATCTACACAGCACCTTAGTGTGGCATTTATTGTTAGATGGGTGAAAATATTTGAAATCCGAAGAGGATCTGCTGACAGTAATTTTACAAGTCATAGCAATAGTTTGCTGTCACAATGAAAGCATGTCAAAACACTTTAAATACTATTTTTTGTCTGATGTGTTTTTTGTATTAGTTATCTGGAAAATCTGGAATTCCTGCAGATGAATTTACATCATCTTCCTTATTAATAGAAGAAAAAAAGAAGAAGCTTATTTTATAGATGCTCACATTTTCTGAAAAAATGTGAATTCTCGATCTATTATTTAATTAAATATTACTCATATGTGACTAAAAGAAGGAACTGAGCATGAAATCTCAGCACTGTAACAACACTCAATATCAATTTTCCTTCTTTTTAGACTGCAGAAAAAAATAACTTACAGTATGTGTGCAGCAGCAGAACCTAAAAACCGCATTGAAACCGTTCACTGAAACAAAAACTTCTCTGTCTGTCACATTTCCACTGAGCCAAACCTTGCTTTTCCTTTTCTCCCTGCGTCTCCTGCAGCAGCCGGAGCTCAGAAGTATTTTTGTCTTAGCTCGTGCAGAATAAAATGAGAAACCCTATTCAGGTTTTGTTAAAAGTTCAGTGCTGCACTGTGCAGCAGCCCACAGCCGAGCTGTCTTTGAAAGCAGATGAAGAGCTACACTGTAAATTGAGATATACTCCACTGGAAGAAAACATAACAAAAAGAATTGGGCATGAAATTTAAGCAAATTAATGATTAATACAAGTAATCAGTCAAGCTAACATTTAGCTTTAAAACTATTGGATCTTTATTATGGAGGAAAGAAGTTTGTTGAAATACTAACTAATGAATTCAGGAAGCAAAACATCTCCAAAATGGATACTTACACTTTTGTTTTGGCTTTAAGGCAATTTAATCTTTTATTCATTCTGCCAAGTTGGACAAAAACTCCCAACACTACCCCATAATTTTACTTGGATAGATTTCCCCCTAATGAGTAAACATTTATTTGCATATTTGACACTAACGACTGATCTGTTATTCCTTAATGGCCTCATATTTCTCTAATTGGATGAGTGTGCAAAGCTAATTAATTAGCAATTACCTGCTAATGGTTGCATATTCATGAGCCCACAGTCTATTAGCTTCCAATAAATACATATTAAGAGGCCCTGATTACTAAGTAGCTTATCATCAACATGCTCGTCGTCTGATAATTGCACCATGTTCTCTTTCTTTCTTCATTTTGTGTTGTTGAGAAGAGAAGACTGTTGAATGAGTGGAAAGGATTTCTATCAAGTCTATGAAGAAAAATGGTCTTACAGCGTCTCATTTATTTACGCTACGTCAATGAAGAAAATGTATCAATATTTGGCGCGAGAGGTCAGGAACATTAACAGTAATTAAAAAAAACACTAAACATCTCAGTGCTGCTCTGCATTTGAAAACATATTATTTAGATACTTGTAGAACTATTGCTATTACTGTACTTTAGGTGATCATCAAAACCAGAGTAATGCTAAAGTACTAAAGACTTGTCCCGTCAATCACGGGACAACAGAGCCATTGAAGTCCACTGGAAAACATTAAAGGCTGAGAAATTGTCCTTTTATTTTCTCAATTTATTAAGAGCCACAAAGTAGATTCCCAGAATTTAAAAAGGGAATTTCTAGTTTACTTGATTTTAATTTACCAACAGAATTCACAAATGTCAGATTGCTTGTGCTACCAAACTCGATTGTATGAATGCTCCTGTCCATCGGGGCTGTGATAAGGCCTCATACACATGCAAACATAGTTTTAACTCGGTGAAAACTGACCTTTTATAAGAATGTCTTCCAGTATGAACATATTCAGGAGCTCGTATTAGTAGTGACATGTAGAAAGGGCAAAACGGAGAAACTGAAAACAAGGATGCAGACTCTCACATTAGCTTCTTCATAACCCGTCCTTCTGTAAATTATTACAACCAAAACAACCAACCTTCTGCTCCCCATTCACACCATGTGGCTGTGATTCTGCATGCTTAGAACTGTGTGCATTTTCAGCTTCTCGCTATAAATGGTGATTATTTCTGAAAGCAGTTCTAGTCTTTTTAATAGACTGTATTAAGAAGATGAACATTTCTTGAAGGGTCCGGAAGTAAAACCAATCCGCAACTACCCTTAAAATGCCTTTGTTTACCAACACTGAGGAGGTAACACTGCTTGATTACTTTAAGATCTTAACTGCTAATTTTAAGCCTTCATTTTATTTTATAATGCTATTAAAACATTCCCCACTTTTAAAGCTTCATCCATAGATGACATTTCAATAGTTAACAACAACAATTAGACTTTAAAGCACAAAGAAACCACACCTACAGGCCAGTGGACACTCTTTCAAGGATGAGGATGTACACATCCTGGACAGGGAAAAACGCTGGTTTGAGCGTGGAGTCAAGGAGGCCATTTACGTGAAAAGGGAAAGACCATCTCTGAATCGAGGAGGGGGCCTGAGGGTACATCTTTCGCCATCTTACAATGCTGTGATTGCAGCCATTCCCCAACTCTCTTTGAATGGTACTCATGGCCATTGATCAGTGGTTGTTGATCAGTTGGTTTTGGTCAGTGGTTGCTGATCAATGGTCATGAGAATTTGCATAATTATGATTAAGGAACTGACCTCCCAGCCCATTGTTCCTTCAGTGGGCTTGTTTCAGTCATTATGCAAATGTACTTTTTATAAGATTGGGGAAACCTGCAGTCAGCTGAGACTGAAGAAGTCACTTGAATGAGTGACGAAACGTTTCTCCCAGAAAACGCTACGTCCAGATGAACAGAATCAACTTTTGGAGACACACTACAGTACTTTGTTTCTCATAGATTCACACCCGAACAATCAGCATCTTCTGGTACGTCTTGCTGAAGGGCACTTGCAAGAACAAAGCTTGTTGACTCGATCCAATAATCGAATCAGCAAATTGTGCTTCTTACCCAGATGTAGCAAATAAGGGCAAAAGAAATAAAAAGTTAACAGAACAGTGTGACCCTGGCAGCTTTACACTTTTACAAAACAGATTCTCCATGCTTTAGAAATGTGGAAAATGAAAACTTTTATGTATGTTTCCCCAGAGTGAATTTAAAGCATTTTCGAACAGAACTCAAATACGGCATCCCATAAAATGCAACGCTACAAGGACGCAGCCGCACCTGAGAACAGTCTGACACCGTTTTGATCAAAAGAGCCAACTTTTGAAAGTGCATAATCAAATAAAAGGAATTATTCATACAAAATGACACCCGAGCTCAAACATCTCCCCGCTCTGAATGTGGCTTTTGAATTTCCAAATGAAGCGTTGTCATCTTGTGTGCAGTTTGTCCGTGTGTATATTAGTGTGTGGGTGTGTGTTTTTCTTTCTTTTTAAATCACCACATTGCTCTTTCTCTGTGTAAATACAACATATATCCTCATGCTCAGCAACCAGAGATGTCTACCTCTTATGAGGTTGTGATGGCAACGGCGAGATGCACTAACACTTGATCCATGCAGCTGGGACCCATACTGTGCCACAACCTCAGGGGGAATGCTGGAAAAATGTTGGAACGTCAGGCTTAGGGAGACGCAAACTGGGGATCAAAATGGAAAACTACATTGCTGAAAATCATAAAGGAAAATGAGTCTCAATTCAAACGAATAAAAACAGAAAACTAAAGCAATCAATATAAGATTTTTTATTGGAAATAAAGAAACATCAAGTATGCCAGAGGAGAAAATGAAGTCAGAAAGTGTGTGGTTGTGAGTGGGAGGATGCGTTTCTATGTGTGTGTTCAGAGAAACACAAAAAAAGGCATATATTGAGAGAATTTATTTGCCAAGCTACTGAATAAACAGCTTCTAAACCTGCCAAGAAAAGTTGAATCAAAACTACTTCCCTGATATGTTCAGGGAACGATTTTTTAATGTTTTTTCACCAGTTTAATCATCAAATTCAACATCATAAAGTACACTTTGCACATCAGTGGCAGAAATCTATTCCCCGAGTATGAAGTGCCCGATATTAAAGGGAATATTTCTTGTTTTACGACGATATTCATATTGTTTGCACAAACCTTAAACCATAACCACAAATTTTATTCATGTTAATATAAAGGCTGCCAGATGAGACTGGCTTCATTTTAGAGACGCTTCTTTTTATGTGCCTGAAGTGTGTTTGCAATTTCAAATACAAGCACTTCATAGGAAGTTAACTGATAAACTGAACTGATCAGTGGTTTGCTGTGGAGGAGGGATTTGTGTGTCCCTGTGAACCAGAGTGCTGTTTTGTCTGCGATCTTATGGTGGCATCTCGCAAGGCTGGGGCCGGAGGAAGAGTGATTCAAAACAAGCCAACAACTGAAATAATCAGACATACAGCACTTTGCCTGGAATAGGAACATCCTCCCTTTCCTGCAGTCAGACCTTTGAGTGGTGCTCACTGGTGAGCAACCGGTGGCCAGGCTCTGAGCAATGGGGCTCTGTCGCACACAGAGACAGATTATAGAGCTCCGCTTGGGAGCACCTGGGAAACCCCTCAAGAGGAACTCACACACATTGCTGACAAAATGGATGTCTGTAATATCCTGCTTAACTTGCTGCTACCATAATCTGACTTCACATAAGCTGAAAGATAATAGATGGACGGATACACGTAAAATGTGGTGTGTCTAGCAACAGTAGCATGTTTTATATCAACTAGCAATGACTGGTTGGCATCAATGACTGTCTGTGGCAGAGATTAAGTAGTTTACACCACCTGGCAGCATGTCAGAGCCTAAAACGGGAAAAACCTTGACTTCCAATAATTAGGCTACGTTCACACTGCAGGCGAAAGTGCATCAAATCCGATTTTTTTGACCCTATGCGACCCATATCCGATCATGCTATGACAGTGTGAACGGCACAAATCCGATATTTTCAAATCCGATCTGGGTCACTTTCGTATGTGGTACTGAATCCGATACATATCCGATGTTTTTGAAAGCGACTGCTGTTTGAACGGTCAGGTCGCATTAAATCCGTCTTTTACGTCACTGACACAAGACAGACGCCAATTATCAGCGCCGGAGAAGCGCCCGAGAAGACGTCGCGAACGCTTCCTGGCCGTCCGGTGAAACTGCTGGGAAGACAACGTTGGAGGAAGAAATCTGCAACTATCCTTTGAAGCACCGCTCCTCTAAAACAGCAATAAGGATAATTATTAGGTTATTTACATTATTATGTAAATAACAAAATAACTTAAAGGAAAAATTAGGAAATGTAAAGTCCGAAGTCTTTATATTAAGGGCCATCAGTCAAACAACACTGTTTGCTCTGGGTCTAAACAGAGCGCGTTGTGTGTGACGTCTTCTTTCGCGCATGCGGGCCGCTTTGAGCGTTCACACTAGAGCGCGTTTGCTGTCACATTTTATTTGTAGTGTGAACGAGCAGACAAAAAAATCGGATTTGATCAGAAAATCAGAATTGAGCATTAAGACCTGCAGTGTGAACGTAGCCTTAGTGTTCTGAAACCAATGGAGACAAAACCAGATTACCATTGGTTTGGCTTTTCCTTTTAAGTACATGTTAACTTAATTTCCTATAGATTGACACAATATATCAAGGTAAAAACTTGTATATAAGTGGAAACTGAATGAGACAGCCAAAGGGTTATGAGACTGTTATTTAGTCACACAAACAGGCTGACTTTAAATCTTCCTGCAGTCAGTATGCACACTATTGAAGCTTCATTCTCGCTTTTGAAAACCTAAACAGCTTTGCAGACAAATGATTTTTCCTGTTAAATTTCTCTTCAATAGATAAATGAATGAAATGCATTTTGAAAAACGAATACTTTCTAAATGTCCAAAGGTTGGGCTCAGCTATTCAACATGGCATAAGTATGATGAAGACAGATGCCGCAGTAACACATTCTTAAGTGTCTTTTACTCTGAAAACAACTATTTATTTTAATTATTTCATTATTTAACACTCTGACTTGAGTGTATTGTTAGACGCACACTTGTCACTCATCTTGACAAGCTGTCATCCTCCCCGAGGCTGAAGTAACCGGCAACAGCCGAGTCTCCACAGGCGTCGAGGAAGCAGACGCTGAACTCAGACGAGAAGCAATAACAAAAGGAAACACTGATGTTTGCCGTTTTTTGAACGTCTGGTGTTGCTGGTCTTTCATCTCCTTCTTCCTCGGTCACAGGAAATGGTTTATACACAACCTAAGACTTCTAAAATCACTGAGGCACCAGTCAAAAGGATGGGAAAGGATTTAGGCATCAAAGGAAAGGGTGACAGATAAACAGGGAGTGATGATTTATAATATGTTTTATACTTTTAATAGAAAGTTAATATGAAAAACTCCAATAAGGTGGATAGAGCTTCATAAAATCTATAATGTCATTTTGGGAAATGTCACCAACATATAAAGTACTACATCTGTTAACTGGTACAGCAGCTTGCATCGATCGTAACAGGTAACTAAATCTACCTGTCAAAATAACGCCTTGAGCTTCGAGCTTATATATCTTAGTGAGCAGTTATATAGGAACCACTATGAGGTAGTGAGGCGGGTGTGTTTGGGGTAACAAGCCCGTTGTTTAGCCGACATGTCACATGAATCAGGCCAATTGTATGATGGCCTTTTTGTGGTGCAGAAGCCTCATAAACACCAAGGTCAGTCGCAACAGTAGATGGAGACATAAATGGGTCGTATATTGTATTGTAACAAGGCCGCGGGGGTCAGTGCAAACACGACCTTGAGCACAACCTCGCTTGCACTCTCCCCCACAGGACTCATTCTCCCAGACTCCTTTATTGCTTGTTTCTATGGCAACGGTCCGTTATGTGGAGTGGCATCTTAATAGTTAGCAGCGAGCTTGCTCTTATGGTAACAGAAAAAAAAAAAACCCATCACGAACTAAGATTAGCTCGTGATGTTTTTGTGGTGACAGGAGCCCTGAGTGGCTGATATTTTTTGTTTTTCTTCCCCCACAGGGCATTGACATGCTGTTCTGTGCACTCCCAAAACCCTCTCTTTGGCCAATGCATACACGATGTAATACGTCCAACCCTCTCCCATCTCAGGTTAGGTCAGGCCACTGGGGCCCCGTGGGGGAGAAACAAAGATAATAATTGGCTCGAGTTTATCGTTGACTGCACTGTGTGCAACAAATATTTGATTGGGGGTTTTTTGTAGTAAGCAACAGCCCCAAAGAGGCTCCCTCTTGACCGAAAGTTAATGAGCTTATCCATGAAACATCTTCCAAAGACTGAGACTCAGGGATGAGCAGTAACAGCTGCAGAGGGTGTGGAAGGGGTGGTTAGTGCAAAGAGCAGGAATACTAAGTGATAGCACTGACATTATGGTTTTCTCCTCATTAATATGAATGTACCTGTTTTGTTTTACCAGTAGATCCTTCATGTGTAGTGTGAAATGTAAATAATCAAAAGATTTCCATTTCAACTACTCATCTGCTCATTTGTCCCAAAGTCAAGCAATTTATTTTGTAAAATAGATGCTTTTATGAATTATGAATACACTGATCTGTATATACTTGGTCCAAAACAACTCACCTGTTGACCATATTTTAAGGCTGAACCACTGGCTTCTTGGCAAGTACACTGTAGCGTGAATTACATGAAAATCAGTTCAGGGAAATCGAGCATGTTCACCTTCCTAGTCAATTTATGGCAGAGTGATACTCATGTATAAGACGCTAAAGATTTCTAATGTGCACATTTTTCAACATCCATCCCTTCCTCTGTTATTATACACTCGTACATGCACACTTAAATCCAAGTGTGCATTCAATCCTTTACAACATCTTGCAAAATTATCGCCAACATGGATTTGCCTACACATAGCATGCATTTCTTATATATCGACTCATTTATTATCAATAAAGTGACTATACGAGTAACCCTGGGAAACATTAAGAATGTTTATAATGTTAGTAAGGAGGCTGTAGTTTTGTTCATTGTGGTAGAAGATGAGTAAATAAAGTTAGGAAAGTCTACAAGGCTTGAAAGTTTCTCATTTTTAAATGTATATGGAAAAGGACAAAACTACAGTTATCCACAATCTGACAGGGACAGCACAGTATGTTTTCTTTGAAAAAGACTGGCTTTTACAAGCATATCAGTGGTGGTATATCTAAATGAGAGGGGAGACAGCAGCAGGCAATGCAGCCTAAAATACACTGGGCATGAAGAATGCAAGCAGGAAATATGATAGGTGATTGCCCTTTACTCATTGTGAAGAAGGAAGTCTTAAAATAGAAACAGAGATTCAAGACTGAAAGACTCTGGAAGGCAGGGGGTGAAGACTTAGTAAATTTCTAATGTCTCCTTTCACAGATAAAAGCTGACTTCATCTTCAGAGGCAGTATATCGTTTTCATGGTTGGACACTAGCTGTGAGGAGAAGAAACATAGAAAGTAGTGGGTTGAAAGAGAGGAGGGGAAATACAGGAGGCGAGGGATATTAAGAATGGTAAAGGAAGTGAGATAGAGGAAGATGGACAGTGACAGATTGGAGGGAGAGAGATCAGGATGGATAAACTGAGGGATAGAGTTCAGTAGAGGAAGATACGTCATGAACTAGCTGTGTGAAGGCAGATGAGGACCCAAATTCAAAACTCACGGAGACAGGAGCTGAACTGAAAATCACTGCTTTATTGCAGGCCTTACAAAGAAACAGAACTAAACTGGCAAAACTAAACTAAGGACCGAGGGGACACAGAAAGGCACACAGGTTCGGGACGCAACACTGAACTGAGGGAGACATGCACATAAATACACTGAGGGTTAACGAGGGAAGTGGGAGCACACGGGGAACACAGCTGATACAGATAATCATAACGAGACGAGAGTGAACACAACACTGACGGGAAACTGTCAAAGTAAAACAGGAAGTACACAGAGGTGCAGACAGGAGGAGAGAGAGAGCACAGACATAACGGGCTGGGGAAAACATTGAATGAAACACAAGGAGGGGAAACGAGGGCTCACAGATACACAGAGGGGCACACAGGGGGTAATCAAATAAGGAACATTTTAACAGGACAACCTGGGAACCAATCATAAATAAAGAAAAATACAAGACGCATGGAAACAGAATGCTGGGTCAACATGGCCCAGGACCATGACAAGGTAGGTGTCAGTGAATGAGGAGCTCTTGAGAACACAGAGTGGCAATTAACTTGTCTCCATCCTAGGAAATACGTTTCCACTTTTCAGGATTTTTTGGTATCTGGTAAGATGAGAAGGCTGTTATCAAGTGGACCTCTTTTCCTTTGGGTGCTGGACATGGGTCACTGCACCAGTATTGATATTTAATTAAAACGAGTCTTTGCTGTCAGTCCCGATATGATTAACCCTTACATGCATAAGTGGGTCAAAAATGACCTGGTGAGATTGTTTTCTTGCCGTATCTAATTAATGAAAAGGTTTTACTGTTTCATGATCCAACCATTCCTCAAAAATCAGGTTCTTGATACCATGCAATTCAAACTTTTGACTTACCTTTTTATACATTTTATAATATTGTAGTTTTTGTATTATTAACCCCAAGCTTCCATAAGTGGGTCAAAAATGATCGGCATTTATTTCCTATGAATTTTTATGGGAACCTTTGCCTCTTATCAACCGTGAATATCTGTAATACATATTTTGTAGACCACAAAGAGTGTAACCTTTAAGAAGAGGTTACTGGTTCATCTTCAGTGATCAGGGTTCAAACGTCTACAGTACATGCCAGACAAGCCCGTCAAGTATGACATAAAGATCTTCTGGATTTGTGATGCAAACATTCCCTACGCACCATCTGGAATGTTTTCCACAGGGAGACAAACAGGGGAAGACGATCAGAATCTGGGTTAAACATTGTCAGATTCAAAAAGACAAGATTCAACATTACCACAGACAACTTTTTCTGCAGTGTGTCTCTTGCGCATTGTCTTCTGGAGACACTGTTGTGGAGACTCTACAATAGAACAAGGCAGACATCCCTCCTATGATGAGGGTTAGGGTTAGCTTGGATTCAGAGGCAGCATTACCATGGTCAGCTATGTCAAAAAGAAAGGAATAGCTGCAGTACTTATGAGCACAATGTATCTCAACAAATGGTAGATGAAAATACCAGAAAGGAAAAAATAACACATTCTACAACAAGACCAAAGGATGTAGACACCATGGACCAGATGGTTGACACTTACACCTGCAAGTGTAAAACATAGAGGAGGCCTTTGATGCTGTGGTACATCTTGGCATTGCCACCTTGAATGCCTACACCTTTCACAGCTCACCACCCTGAACTCAAAAACAGTATCACCAGTACATGACAGGTCTTCCTCACTGAGCTCTCAAAAGAGGTTTGCCAAACCACATATGAGAAGTTGGCTGGAAGGTTGCCCCCAAGTGCAAACCCTGATCATGAACCAATGGGAAGGTATGAGGTGACCAAAGACACAACTCAGCCACAGGAAAAAGCAGACAGGACAGACCAAAGACAACAAGATTTCAGATCCAAGTAATGAAGCTCGTAAAATAGGCAGCCGGTGTGGGAAATGCAATGTACATGTGAACGGGGATTACAGCCAGATACAGGTAGTTTGTCACAATTCCATACAGCGAGGAGACAAGACACGAAAAGAGAGAGGAAGTTTTTGTTTCACACACATGCATATACTTTCTCTCTCTCATACACATGCACACAAGATGAATGTTGACATTGTTCTATTGGTGTTGTGTAATTTTTTCTTTCCTAATTTTGTAAATGTTTTCAAAATGTTAAAAGTATTAAAAAAGTGAAAAATACTAAATATTTAAAAGATTAAATATAAAATATATTATATAAATATAATACAAAATATAATACAAATTATTATTCTTAAGCAAAATGACAAAAGCAGCATAAAAACTCCTGGGTCATTTTTGACCCACTTATTGGAAGAGTGTAGGGTTCAGTCACTCATGCATTTAAGGCAGAGGTGTCGAACTCCAGGCCTCGAAGGCCAGTGTCCTGCAGGTTTTAGATATCACCCAGTTTCAGCACACCTGAATCAAATGATTAGTTCGTTATCAGGCTTCTGGAGAACTTCAAGACATGTTGAGGAGGTAATTTAGCCATTTAAATCAGCTGTGTTGGATCAAGGACTCATCTAAAACATGCAGGACCTCAATGCCTGGAGTTTGAAACTGTGATTTAAGGGGTTAATATGATGTGGTCTGACTGATGACATATTTGTAGTACAACTGATTAGACCGGTTGCCTGCGACAAGTTGTGAAAATGAGCTTGGAGTAATAAACCATGTTTATAACTTTTTAGAATCAGGTTTTAAAACACAAACCTGATTCTATTCTAATTTAATTTATCTTACGTATAGAGTTTCTTTGTCTGTAGACAGAGATAGAGAGTTTTACAAACGCATTTCACTGCTCAGTGCTTGATTTATTAATACTTAAACTTATCAAAAGCACACTCAAAAGTGCTTCTGGCAATTAGGACGGACCACTTTGCCTTGATTCTAATGCTAGATATTTTATGTAGATAGTTTTTGCAGTGTAAATTTGGTCAGAGTCAAATGTGAGGAATTAATGTCAACTTGTGTTTTCCTTTGCAACATGTAGACAATGATTTGTTAATTTTATCAGTTGATATGATTTCCAGCCAAAATGTTCTGCAGCTTCAATAATATACCAGTGGGGGTAGTCCCCCCTTTCAGTTCAGCCCATCTTCTCTAGAGCCAAAGAAAGTGAATTCTGCTGACCATATTTTAAGGTTGAACCACTTCTTATCCAGCTTTTGACAAGTGTGGCGAGAGCATGATGATACCTCACAGAGTAAGTTCAGGGAAATCCACTATGTTTAGCTTAACGGTGGATTTTCTGCACAGCAATGCTCATGGGCAATTTTTCCCCCCATTCTCATCTTTTAAACTGGTGGAATTTAAATAGAGTTTAATCATTTAAAAATGCAACATTTGCAAAAGAAACAACACATTCTGTTGAAAAAATGGACCACGTTAGTCAAAGTGAATGATTCAAGGAATTATTCCCATTAACTTTCAATTAATTTTCAGTAGACCCAACGATATTTCAGCACTGATACACACATTTAGCACTGGTGATGATGGTTTTGAATAGCTTTTTATATTAATTAACTCCATACAAAGTTCACTATTTCTTCACACAGGTTTTTAAGGTATCTAAATAATCAAACCTTTTAACAGCATTGCACTGTACGTGTAGCTGCTATATATGTTCCAGTCATTTCTCAGTTAAAAAAAAAAAGGTTGACGTTCTTTTTAAACCCCAGAAATGTTTTTTTTTCACTTGTAAGCAACACAAACAACAAATGGTACACAGGCAGACTCATAGTGCACATATACTGCATTTACTATAATAACATAAACAACCATCTCCATGTCAAGCTGTCCCCATCTCTGTAATAAGATTCAATTATTTGCCCTCTTGCATGAGCACACAGGAAAACACATGGTCTATTTCTCCTCTGTGCTTTCTTTCATTCAAAGCGACACACACAAACACACACAAACACACACAAACAGAAAGTCTTTGCTAATAGTCAGCTGCTTCCAGTCTGTTTATAATGAGAATCTTTTATTTTGGCTTGTTCCTCTCTGTGCGTGAAGGGAGGGGCGGGGTCCCCTCAACCTTGACCGGGTGCCTCAGTGCTGCTTTTCAGTTTTGAATAGATAGGAATAGATTACATTCTTCATGGGTATTGAACGGTGGTGAACACAGTATCAGTAGATCATGTGTGGTCTTGTGACAGAAATCATTCTGAATCAGTTTGCAGAGCAAATAATGTTTGCTGGTTAAGAACTGCAATTTATATAATAGATGACAATAAATCTGGAAGAATAGGCTCAAACTCACAGATTAGAAACCAAAATTGTTTTTCTTGTTCTCTTTGGAAGAAAATCGTAATTTATTTTACCCTTCATTCCAAACACAATAAAAGTTCAAACGGATTCATTAAAATATATCCATAGGTGCCAAAATTCTAGCTTAATTCTTTATGCATCTTGAGGTTTGATAATTATGTAAAACATAGTGATATAGCCTTAGTGAATCACATAAACAGGCTCAAAGTGAGATGTGTTGTTTCTTATTTAGGATTATTATCTTTCAGATGAATAAACCAGCATTAATCAAGCAACATATTGTGTCTTACATCAGTACTGCAATGATTTTCAAATTGAACTTCAAGCTATTTTAATCTTATAAATCTTCTTTCGGGTCATTGCCGTAATTCTGACAATCACTGTATGTATAAGTAATTCCTGCTGCATTGAGATACACTTAGAGAAAAGGTAAACAGGTTTATAATCTACCCACCAATTCCTTTTCAGGACAAACCTAACTGAAGCTGAAGAGTCAGATATATATTTTTTAATGATTTAGAGGGAATTAAATAAAAACTAATATGTAAATATTATTAGGTTTTCCATACATTTATTAAGTCGATAGAAATGTTCATATGTCCCTGCTGGAAAAATAGCCAAATGTGCTGTTAATATTCTTTTCTTTACTGTTGCTTGTTTTCAGGCAACCAATCATGTATAACATGGAGTGATTACCCCTCCCAAAACAGAGGACGTTTCTAATATAGGTAATGTTAGGAAAGTGCATATTTTACCCCAGTCAGGATAATTCCTAAACATCCACAGCTAGCTGGTTTCTAAAAGCTAAACAAACGGAGTAAAGAAAATTAAAGTTAATTCAGTTCATTTTTACTTATACAGCACCAAATCACAGCACAACAGTTGCCTCAAGGCGCTATATAAATTCTTCAGAAAAAGAAACTTAAAAGTCCAAAAATAGTATGAAACTAGTAAGAAATTATTGATAACAAATGGGCATAAAACCCTGGTCTCTCAAACGATGAATGTCTTGTGGATCATGTGTAATTCAATTCAATTCAATTCAATTCAATTCAATTCAATTCAATTCGATTCAATTCGATTCAATTTTATTTATACAGCACCAAATCACAACAACAGTCCCCTTAAGGCGCTTTATATCGTAAGGTCAACAATTTCTTGGTTCTAACGTTTGGAGCTGTGATGGAAAGGCGCAGCTTGGCTTCTGATGTTCCAGCCAACATATGATTTAAAGTGTGTATATGATGGGGACTGCTTTCTTGGTGTGGTCATGTGTAAAAATCATTTCATGCACAGAGTAGCAACAGCTTAACTCATAAAATATCAAGTGACCCAGTAGTAAACAAGCATCACAACCACACGCACTGAATAATGCCCACAGAGCCAATATGAACTACTGCTTCATTTTTTCTTCAATTTGAATCAATTTGTCCTTGTTGCTCCTTCGGGTAAAAAAGAAAGATGCGAGGCGAGGGTGTAGAGGGTGAGGGAGGTGGTAAGGGTGCTCAACAAACACTCTGAAATCCTTGAGCGCACTCCCAGAAGCAGCAAGGGACTACACAGAGAAAAGACGGAAGACGTTCATCGGCAGGAAACTCCACAAAAATCTGCTTCTGTTTACTGTCTCTGTAATAATCCGGAAAAGGCCCCAATTAAAAATTTTACAAGGGAAAAAACAATAACAACACCTTGCAACGGTCCAGAGGCAAATCCCACGGGAGCATCTGAGAGTGCAAAGAGTGGTCTAAATCCTTGGAGCAAAAAGGTTCCAGCAGCGGCTCCGTTTTAGCAGTCAGGGGAGGATAAGCATGATTTAAATGATGCTTTCTGTCAGCCGCTGCTTTGTTTGTTAGCTGCATATTTTCACACAGTCCCGGACATACATTACATATGGCCTCAGAGGACATGACATGGATGTGCATTCATTTCCTGGAGGCATACACTAACCTTAACCCCAAATGCTTGATTAACACTCACTCAGGAACATGTCTCTACGTTTTCCTGCTCAAAAGGGAAAATAAATCCACAAATGACCCTAAAATTATTTCGAGGATCCCATAACACGAGTAATACCTGGATCTCAAACACACACTTCCTCACACATTGCATTCATTCAGGTGCGTACATATAGAGCTGTATGCATCACTTAAATATGCAGCGACAAGCATGAATGTGAGCATAGAGTAGAAAATCCTAAAATCTAAGCATACACTGAGAGGCACATACATACATACAAATATAGTAGTATATAAATCTACATACATTCAAATTGATACAATTAATACAAAAAATAAATTTTTTACATGGGACTTAAACATTTTCATCATAGTTCTCTGATGAAGATGAGTTAAGGATACACAATCACCATGCATTAATCAAACCGTATCCAAGGTATTTTCCAGTTCACACCAAAGTTTGAGAAAAAGTCCTGGAGGTACAACAAATAACAGAATTCTATGAATTCTTCCAATAAAAAAAAAGAGTGGGCCGCTGCTGCTAACAGCTTCAGAGGTATGTCTGTTTTTAGTGTTAGTTCAGAGAAATAGGGCAGTGACACACCATCAACTGCTTTGTAAATGTCAAATTAAATTAAAGTACAAATCGTCTTGTTTTCCAAACAGAAAAGCACTTTGTCACATGTGCACTAACAAATGCACGTAGTAAATGTGAGCCCACAAGTGCACTTCTTGCAAAACGCACACAATGACAGCGACATGGCCACATATAGAAATATTCAGCTGCGTGGACTTCGGCCAGGTTCTACATGCAGGGACACTTATCTCAAGTGATAAAAGTGCAGCAATTTTCTATGAAATCTCCCACCATTTTCTAAGAGTAAAATGGTCCAATTTTCTACTTTTCACATCACAGCTGTTTCTGAAAACCACCCACAGCCCTTCGGCTTCGCTATACATCAATTCGCATGTTTATGTTGTAAAAATACAAAGGTATGGCTACATGTATAGCTTTCAAGATGATGCATGACGGTGATCAATTTGCATATAATTTATATTAATGAGGCTTAGTGTGAGTGCTGATAGCATTTTTATGTTTTCCCAGTTTTGATGAATGAATTAAGCCTTACTTGTAGTATTAGGTGTATATACAACTGAGGGCTAACAGGCCAAAGTATGTACTTTGGTAGAGACTCGATTTTACTCTCAGGGGACATGTAAATCAGTACAACTCAACAAGGACCCACACGGAGCTTTGTAGGGATCTGTGTGCTGACAAAGAAAAAGTGAGTGTAACATTAAACTATGGCACAGAAAAGAAATGGAGCAGCAAGAAGCGAGCTTGTACCGCTGTTATATAATTAATATGTCAAGCATAGAACCCAGAGGCCAAAAATAGTGTTTCTGCCGAGCCTGGGGAGTTGTGGCGCAGGGGCGTTATATGAGATGGGAGGAAAGGTCCAAGACCCAATATAACGGTGGTCTAATAGTGCCAGTCAAGAATTTGTGACATTGAGCAGCCACGTGCAGTGTGTAATCCCTGACACAGTTGGCGGTGCTTTGCTGACATGACATCCAGAGTCAAGTACTGGGAGAAAAGTGCTGATCTGTTCATGCAGTTTCCTCTTGATAGATGAAGTCAAAAGACTTTCTGATGGAACCTTCATTTGTCACCTGCTGTGCATTTTATATAATCATCTGGATGACAAAAATCTTGGCTACAAATTATGGCAGAGTAAAACCTTTTTTTAAAGAAGACAAACCATGGGGCAATATTAAATTACAGCTAGCAGTGCTGGACTCAGCTCTCTCATTGCTGGAAGTCCAAACAATGATTTGAAAAAGAATAAGTCATGTCAGGAATGTCACGATGATCTGAGCCCTAAAGGGTTGTTGGTGTGTTTTACATTTTGGTTATCTTGTAGAAAACACAAAGAGCCCTGAACACCACGTCTTTGCCTCTTTGTGGTACACAATGTTGCTTCAAGTTTGACCCCCAAAAAATGCATTTGAAATCCAGAAATAAATTCATTTGAGATCTCAGAGGTGAACAGATAAATAGTTTCTTACACTATTCAGTGAGAATGACAGTCACTTTACTCCAACTACATGTAAAACATTCAGCTGAGTGAAAACCTAATAAAATATTACCAAAGTAGATATTTAATAGTAAATATTTTTTTATATTCTCACAGTTTCCTCTGTTGTGTTGTCTATCTTGCCAGCAAATTATTTTCTCTGTCTTTGATTTCCTTTCTTCTCTTATTTCCTTACCTTGCAGCCTTCTATCTGCATGTCATGGCTCTATGTGTTCCTTTAAATTTCCACTAATTTGCACTTATCATAACACAGCACTCACTCACTGGCAGCTGAAAAGAGCATCAGCTTAATTCCAGTAATGCAAATGTAAAATGCTTTCAGCCGGGTTTATGGAGCATGTGGAATCTTTATCCAGGAGAAAACACTGTAAAATCAACTGTATCCGGTGTGTGACTTATCTCCAGATCAGATCAATGCCCCCCCACTTCAGTCAGCGAGCAAACCAGATTACAAATGAATGAGTAGATGTCGGGCAAGATCATTGTTTGGCTAATCATCTGTCAAGAACTGACATTGATTGAGTTGTCTTTCTCCTTGATTAGGCATGACCCATTTCTACCCCAACCCCCACTTCCTGCCTGCACATACAGTACATCCATACATGTATACAAAGACTGTAAAATCAGGGGCATTTACATTAGCATATCCCACAAACCCCTCATAGTCACACACATAGATGCAAACACAAAGAGACATACACATTGGTGCAGAAATACGAGTAAGCGCACCAACACACATACTCAGAAGCATGGGCATTCAACTGGCGATGTACACTTGCAAACCCAACCACCCGCATAAAAAAGGACACACTGGACACACAGATAAGACACCAGTTGTCACGGTGACACCATTCACTCACTTTGTGATGCAATTCCCTGGTCCTCACAGAGTTGAAAAACGGCATCAATCAAACTGCAACATCCAAAACGCCTGGGAGGAAATTCATTCAAACTGTGCTCGACCCCTCTCTCAAGTCTCTAAAAGGCAGTTTACCAAGCCAGTGCCGTCACACAATATTTGGACAGTGGTTGCCAACAGCCACACTGACACACTGCTATGCTAGAGGCCAGGAGACATGTAGGAGGAAGTTAAGAGCATTTCCATGAATGTCTGAAAAATCTTTTTAAATGGTGAAACGGGTTATTTGGTGCTTTGGAGACTTCTGTTTTTACAAAGACAGATTTGAATGGAAGTCGGTTTGAAACGTTCTCCCAAACTCATCTTTGTTCATCTTCACACATCTAATTTCATCACTTTTGTGTATTCCAGTGAGTGCGATCAGTGTTTCCAAGGACAGGCCTGAAAGTTTTCCCCTGATTATTTTGAAACTGCAAAGGCTCACAAAAGACTCATAGTTCTTGGAAAGTAACCAAAAGTTAAAATATTGCCCCGAGATATGCTTAGGTGACACATTTTATAGCCTCATTTTAGGTTTACTGAGCCCATTACATGTCATTCTGTTTTTCAGAGCACTGCTATGTATGGTTATCGTCATAGATCATGGGATAACACAATCCAGAACGTGAAAATGTGTAAGTTAGAAGAAAGAAGTGCACATGTAGCCACTTTTCTTTTCACAAAGCATATAGTGTGTATAATGTGATTGTATTTCAATGCGCGTTTATTCTGTACTGGTTCCACTCAAATGGCAATATACAGTGGAACCCCGACTTACGAATACCCCATTTAACTAAAAATTCAAGTTGCGAAGGCACTTAACGGCAATATTTCTGCCTGTGTTACGGCAAAATGCCCACATAACAAAATCCGCTGGCTCTGATTGGCTTAACCCAGAATGCCCACAATGCCTTCCAAATCATGTGACAACCCCCTTGGCTTTCGTACTTACGTTTCGCTGTTCCACTTCAAGAACGTATTGTTGTTGCAGTTAGCAATTAGCCTATAGCCTATCGTTCACTCAAAAGGCGCGATGGGTGCTTCGACTTACGAAAGACCCTTGGGAACGAATTAATTTCGTAAGTCGGGGTTCCACTGTACTACATTTCCACACATCTCTCTAATGTTAACATACGCACTTTGCTTTTCTCTCCCCACACAGAAAAATACTTTCTGATTTAATGCCAACAAGAAAAATGTCATTGTCTACAACCTTCCAAAACTGTTACAAATAGAGGCAAATTAAAAAAGGGGGTAAACGTTTTCTTTGTAGATAAATAGCCTAATGATCAGTATACTGTCCACTGGGACTCTGAGGTTTAGTACTCTAACAATGTAGTAAAAGGTCGTATATACCTTTCAAGACTTGCTTGCAACTCATGTAGTGAAGACAGAAATCAGTAAATCACAGGGAACCAGACTCACTGTTAGAATAATGAATCCAAAACTTACACTAACACTCAGAGTAACAATAAAACCTCAATAGAAACCTAAAGTCAAAGAATTAAAACATCATCAAACATGAAACCATCATATATGATTTATGTTTAATTTGTTTGTGCTGTGGCATTCATTTATTTTCATTGACAAAAACCAACCAAACAAACAAAAAAGCATCAAATATTTCTTATCATATGCATACTGTTAAAATGGTAGGTGCATAGATTAAATATGCACAATGTTTTAATTTACTAGGTCAGCATGTGTGTAAGTAATAAGTTCACATACTCGTAGTAGTAATATTAAACATGGTCATCTCAGACTCACAGCACTAGCTGTGAGCATAGCAGCCTCATCCATCTGTTGTTCAAATCGTATGACTGAAGGGTACAGCCAAGATGAAAGCTGAGTCAAAGGAAGAGGAAAGGCAGCTACGGGCTGAACAGTGGGTTGCACCAAAGTGCAGGATCACATAAATAAGAACTATTTTTGATGTCTGAATTACACAGAGATACTTTGGCAGAGTCTAGGAATAAAAATGGTTGAAAATTAACAATAACTATACAGAGCATAACGTCCTTCCATAACAGTGTAATGATTATATACACATAATTATGTGATGGGATACTGGAAGTAACAATTTGGATATTTGCTGACTTAATTCCAGTTTTATTTATTTTTATTCCACTTTCAAAATGTTTAGCAGCTTTCACTATGTTAATGCTAAACTAAGCTAAGACTAAGTCATCATTTTTATATTAGATTTAAAAATGAAACCATTCTATCGCATAAAAGGTAATTTGGTACTGAACCTGACTGGACGCTGACTTACTTAAACCTGAACCATTGTGAAGCTCTTAAACATCCCAGAGATCTTTTCCTGCATTATCAGTTTAATATGATGGGCACTTTGCTTACAGTGTTTATACTTGTTTCTGAATCTCACTGTCAAATATTCACTACTAATTTGTGGTGACGTTAATACTATTTTATTTTCAATGAAGAATCTTCAGTATATTGAAGTTAAGCTACCCCGTGGCTACAACTGCTGAGGTTATGTTACAAACTCGGATTTAGAATCTGGTCCTACCTTTATTTTAGTGTTCTGCAAACATCAGGTATTTGCATCTACCAACAAATATTTGTATGCTCTGTATCTCTTTGTACTTTTTCTGTCATGTTTTCTGTTGTGAAGATAGCTGACTTGTTAGAGTCATTTAATTTTTATTTATAAATGTTTCACACAACTACCAAGTAACAGTTAACTAACAACTGTCTGTGAAGGTTCTCAGTCATCCAGGTCATCATAGTCAAAAGGAGCTTGCAAAGAAAAGCGTCTGGACTTCTTTAAGTTGCTTGAAGACGTTTCACCTCTCATCTGAGAAGCTTCTTCAGTTCTAAGGTCAAATGGTGGGGAGTCCCAGATTTAAACCTAGTGGGAGTGTCCCCCCACAGAGGGACAAAAGGACCCCCTGATGATCCTCTAATCACCCGAGCCAAGGTGTGAAACTGGGTGTGGGTCCCAATCAGCCAGGGTTTCGGGTGAGTTCATTGTGAAACCTGGCCCCACCTTATCGTGCGAATTCCTGAGGTCAGATGGCCCAGGATGTGAGTGGGCGTTAAGGCGTCTGGGAAGGGATCTCAAAACTGGATTATAAATGGCAGACAGTTGGTGTCGTAAACCACCGCCTCTGTTCAAAGATGGTCGCTCACAGTGGACATAGATGGCTTCTTTCACTCCTCTTTCAAACCATCTGTCCTCTCTGTCCAAAATGTGAATATTGGCGTCCTCGAAAGAGTGTCCTTTATCCTTAAGATGCAGATTGACAGCTGAGTCTTGTCCTGTGGAGGTGGCTCTTCTATGTTGTGCCATGCGCTTCTGAAGTGGCTGTTTGGTCTCTCCAATGCCCAGACCTCTACATTGGAGAGACTGTTGCCATCTATAATCCAGTTTTGAGATCCCTTCCCAGACGCCTTAATGCCCACTCACATCCTGAGCCATCTGACCTCAGGAATTTGCATGATTAGGTGGGGCCAGGTTTCACAATGAGCTCACCCGAAACCCTGGCTGATTGGGACCCACACCCAGTTTCACACCTTGGCTCAGGCGATTAGAGGATCATCAGGGGGTCCTTTTGTCCCTCTGTGGGGGTGAAACGTGAAACGTCTTCAAGCAACTTAAAGAAGTCCAGACGCTTTTCTTTGCAAGCTCCTTTGACTTAACTAACAACTAGTAACTTCCTAAATTCACCATGAATTACTCCATGAAATAAGAATTTTTAAAACTTCCATTAATACACTCACAGATGATGAGCTCATATCTTCATCCTTCTAGATTTAAATCTAAATACTTTGTTAATCACTCATGTAGACTTTATAAATGATACCATGAAGACTTCACATAAATGAACTTATTAATCAAGAATAAACATTTATATTTGTATATATAAATTGCATTTAAGCACTTACCTTATTAAATTATCCAGGTCTTTATCTCCATGTTTTTTCAACGATTGCAATCTTGCTCTGGCAAAAAGTGCAGTTTTTCAGTTGGAAAAAAAAACTCAGAAAGTTTATCCCTTTAATTCTTTACCTTTAGGAAAGGATGAAGGGAGTTGATATGTTATCGTAAAATAGTTGATCTTAGATGGTTTAATGCACCATCACTATAATAAGCTCAGGTCTTTGGAGATACAAAAATCCCACAGAGAACTCAAGAGCCGGTCCCAGACTATCATCTATGATTCATCTGGGTAACCAAATGTCAGGTTTATCTTTGATGTACATGAGTGTTGGTCGGGAAATGCTTCTTATCTGCCGTTGCTGGTGTTTTTCTCCTCGGTGCAGAGTAACACTCCGTGGGTGCCTGAGGGGAAAAAAATGGGCAGAGGTCACTTTTGTAGTTGGAAGTGTTGTGTTCAAGGACACTTGAGCAGAAAAGCTGCTTATCAATTTCTGAATGAAGCCTCTGTGTTAAATACAAAGATGCATTGTGGTTAATGTGCTGAGCGAGTTTCATGACCCGTTAGTTTTTAAAAGAAGATTAGAACACGCTTCTATATCAAAGATACTCGAAAAGGTGGCGAAATGAATGGATATTTCCTGCAAAATGATTCTCTCCCACATGACCAGGGCTTGTTCTGAGTGTACACGTTGCTGCAGATGCATGTGCTGAAGTTAGAAAGTCACTTTCAGTTTTAGCTTTGTTGTGATATGATAGGACTTTTAATCTGTGGTGAAACAAAGCTCAATATCTCTCTGTCTTTACTTCAAGGCTGACTATGTACTGTACCAGTATTGCTTCTGTAAGCATTGGGTTTGGCTTTGGGACCAGCAATTTATCATCTTTGACTGATGATGACAAACCTTCTTTTAAAGTACTTGTTTGTGTTGCAGTATAGAGTTGCAGAGCAGGCAACTTTACACTGAAAGAATTATAGGCACAAACCATTTAGTTTGACTAAATTTGAAAAGACATTTGACTGATAATACGTACACTTAACAAAGTAAAACAGTATCGAGTTTGTCTTCATGCATGATCTGAATATTATTACCATTAGATTAGATTCATTATGCAAATTGCAAATGTTACTGTTCCTCTAAAGTGTGAATTTCCCATGCTGATACAAATATCTCAGAGTGATGCTTCATTTTATATTATGTTTACATCAGAACCCCTCAGTTGCCATAGATTCAGCACCCTGGACAGCGATTTTGATGGTCACCATCTAAAAGTTGGTTTTTGTCCAACATGTGTTTTTCTGGACTGTTTTGATTGCTGAGAGACTGTTTGCAGATTTAGTAGCAGCAGTTGTAGTAAAGTAGTGAATGAATAATCAGTCAGTAGCATTTTATTGTTTAGCTCGTTGTGGTGGAGCTAGTTTAATTTACTCCATAACCTACAGGTTTGTGTTCACAAAGGAAACCAAAAAGCATCTGAGATTTTTGATTGATGCTGTATAGACAAAGAGGATATTATTATATGCTGTTTATTTACTTTTTTTATATTTTAAAAACACGACAGCAAGTCTGCGAATTGCTGGTTTAAAATACAGCTCTCACACAAAATGCTGCCAAATAGGAAAACTGAAAGTTGCCTGTTGTGTCTCTCAGCAGCTCTCACTTGCAAGATCTGGAACTGGTTGCAGGAATATATAAGATAAACTTTGCAACTCTTTAAAGAAGCAGACACTGAGAAATCGTTATGCTCTGTACAGCAGCAAATCAGCATCTAAATCACCTGCTGTGTAGTCAAATATTTACGGCTAGTCAATTTCTAAACTATTATTTGATGAAAGAAGTGTGTCAGCTCGTGCCACCCACTGGATATTGTAACTGGAGAATATTAGGATATTCACTGTGCAGTCAATGTGGATGCTTGATACTTGCTGTCCAAATAGCTTTAAATATATCCACTGAGTGCAGTGGTTGAGTATTCTGGCCTGTGGTGTAACAGCTCAATGGTCTGACTTCCGTCTGCCCTGCTGCTCTATATCAAGTGTTGAAACACTTGTCTAAATGATAAATGATAGCTGTGAGAGAACTACATGTGAGTAAAGTATGGGTGTGTTTCACAAACCTTTACTCTCAATGAGTGATGCTGGCCAGCTGCCTACACTTGCATTCAGACTGTCAGTGTGGGTTTGCACAAAATCTAATACTGCCTCTGCCAAAGTGCTGCAAAACTAATGGATGATGTCTGAAAGTGACACAAGTCAAATTGCTGTTGGCAGACATGCAATAGAAAGAAATAAGCTAGAGTGATGCTTGTATTTGATGCTTCAAAAGGCTTAGAGGCCTAAATGTTTCTATTGAAACTGGCAGAGGTTGATTTCAGTGGTTACAGTAGATAGTCCTTCAGAAAAATCTGAAGATGCATGTTTTACCCTCCCAAATTGCTCAGTCATCACTCACGGGGTGGATCCAAACATTGATTTAATTTTACTTTGTATAAAAATTCTCCAGCAGTTTTGCCTACACTATATCTTATATAGACGGTGCTTTTTAAAAGGAAGTAATGCATATGATGTTGCATATGGCGTCTTTGTTTCTTCTGACTGATTATCTCATTTGGTAAAACATACTTTACCTTTAACGGAGAACTATAACAAGCTGATACAGATTATGTTAGGGCAGAATGAAATGGAGTAATTTTTAATGTTACATAATAGAAAAATAGCATCCTGTAAAAGGTTAAACTGTTCTACCAGACATGAATATTGATCATCTTGCCCTTTTACTTTTTGGTGAATTATAATTAAAATGAAGCTTTTGTTGTTATTGTATGTTTATCCTAGACTAATGTAATTGCAAGCTGAGGCTGTGCGGCTGCCATTTTTAAAAAAATTAACCTCCTCCTCATCAGATAAATATTTCATTAAGCATTTTTTCAACCTTATATTACACACTAAGAAAGGTTAAAGTTGAACTAAGACATTGTTTTAGAGTAAAACAGTTTCCCAGTATAACCCCTGACTATAACTGATGTCATTGTTTGTCATATTGTTTTCATTTAGCTTTATTTAAGCTGTTTGATTTCAAGTTGTATTTAATGTTTTGGAGTCTGTAACGAAGTAACCGATTCTTTTCATTTAGATACCAATGAAAAGTGACCACAAGCAACAAGAAAGAAAGGTACATTTACATTTTGATAGAAGAACTCACTTTTATTTTAGTATATAAGCCAATGGAAAATGTAATGATCCATTCAGGAAAAGTATGCTTGTACAATCACACACCCTGTGGCCACACATCAACTCATCCTGTACACTCGCTCAGTGCTGCTGTGCACATATTGAACTCCATTTTTTTCACAGGTCAGCACATAGGTTGTTACAGCAGAATAAGGCTGTTTCAAAGTGTTGCCATTTTTTGATCCACCTCCTCCTAATCCCCCCTGAGAGCGGACTAGCTGTAACATGGACCATTAGCTAAAGAATGTTGAACATAACCACACCGGTTGTGCCGAGCCAGTCAAATCAAATAACTCCTTTTACAAGCACTGCTTCACAATACGCTCCTTCTTTCAGGCTCACCGCCAGGCTCATGTTGATTCTGCTGGAGCCTTGAGAACGGGGCCACGTTAGACTTGATTTATGCAGTCTTATTGGAATTCCTTTACGACCGAGTGGTGCGTATGAAAAAGGATGAATTCCTCATGAGGGAGTTCTTGACTGATAAGGGGCTATTTGCGATAAAGATCAAGGAGGGCCTGCTGATGATCACGGTGATGTGAGGGAATCCAACTGGAAAGAGTGGGACATTACGCAAGACTCAAGAGGTGATGTCTGCCAGAAAGCCATGAAGAGTTTACCCAGAGGGTTGAGGAGCTGCAAGAAGAGCAAGACAAATCAAGAGGAATAGAAAACAGCCTTGCACCTCGGTAGCTGAGAAATTTGGTTTTAAATTATGGATATCAGTTTAATAATGGTATTATGCAATATGATTGTTTAAAGACTAATGTTACAGCAATGATGTACTGGTGGAAGTACACTTTTTTTAAAAAATCTTTGAGTAGTTAGCAACAAGTCTTTCAAGTGTTCTTCTTAGTATTTGTACTAATACTAAGACTGTGCTTACCTCACCATCAGATGCAGCAACAGTGAAACACGGTGGAGTCCAGAATAGAGACGGACTACCAAAAACCACATTTAGCAAGATAATGACACTCAACTGACGATGAATGCTAATCTCAGTTTGTGTCATATGCTAGTTTAAAAAAAGAATTAAATGTTGTGGGTTTACAGCTTGTTGCTACTTTGCAAAAAAATGCTATTGTTTAAGATTTAAACCATTTTAGGGAGTTTAACTGGTCTTTAAGAGGCAGTATTTGGAAATGTGTTAATATACATTTACATTTACATTTCTGTTGTCAGTGACAGTCGACGTAATTTAATAAAGGTGACATCTCTTTAAAATTTAGATACTGTCCATCACATATCTAACTTCTTTGTTAAACGTATAGTACCTTGAAACTAGTGGTTTGGAAAAAAATTATACTCAACTGCTTAGATTTAGATAGATTTAGATAAAACTTTATTAATCCCTCGGGTAGGTTCCTCTGGGAAATTTGTTTTTCCAAAAAGCACAGCACCGACAGAAGTTACAGAGTTAAGAATATTATATATATATATATATATAAACACACATATATAAATACAAAGACATATATAGATAAAATATACAAAGGGGATAAATAGAATAGGAATAAAAATAAAAATAAAAATAAAAATACAAGTGAATTGCACATTTCAAGTATGGAGTCTATTGCACTGCTGATTATTAACAAAAAAGTACTGCACAAAAGGTATTGCACAGTGAAGAGAAGAGGCACTACAGCTTAGTTGTTCCCCCCTCCTTTGTCCTCCTGTTTCCCCTCCCTCTCCCCTCCAGAGAGGAGTTAAACAGTTTGATGGCGTGTGGGACAAAGGAGTTTTTAAGTCTGTTGGTTCTTGTCTTTGGGAGAAGCAACCTGTCACTGAACAGACTCCTCTGGTTGTTTATGGCCGTGTGCAGAGGATGCCCAGCATCGTCCATAATGTCCAGCAGTTTCTTTAGTGTCCTTTTCTCTGCCACTGTCACCAGAGTGTCCAGCTTCATGCCGACCACAGAGCCAGCCTTCCTGATCAGTTTCTCCAGCCTGGATGAGTCCTTCTTTGTGATTGGAGATCGGAGATGAAGATCCAAATATTATATATTTTTTAAATAAATCGGTTGGTACACAGCTAATTATGCCTGGAGGAATGTTGAAAGAGTCGAGACACAGACGGCACATAGATGATCTGGTTGAGAGAGGAGAAGACGAAACATGTTTCTTAACTTTCATACTTCTGTTACTACACTTTGTTAGCAACTCTAAAATCTTCTGCAGGAAAGTTTATAATGTACCTAGCTTAAGCCTTTACAGCACAGTCATTTAAATACTTGGAAATGTTTAATTTCAGCCTGAGGGTATTATAAGCCTTTTTTTTGTTGTTGTTTGTTTTTTAAATTTCTGTTTATGTTTTTTCATATGTTGCAAATTAAAGTCAATTAAGTTACCATATGGTGGGATTTGAAGTTAAGAGTTGATTACTTTCCACATTTGCACAACTGCTGGGATCTGCTGGTATGAAGAGTGATGTAAATTTCATGATCAGATGGGATGTCCGGATGCCTAGGTGGCGGATTTCAAAAAAAGTGAATTGATTACTCGCCCCTTGGGTCTCCAGCTGTCCCTGTCCATACGCATATCTGAGTATATTCAAGACTTTAAGGTTAGGGTTAGTGTTGGAGCTTTGATGACATGATGTTGCTATGTGTGAAGTAGCCTTATCTTCATTGACCAACTGATAGAAATCTGGTTTAGCAGCATCACACAGAGGGATAGAGAGGTCGATTTGCCTGTGCACTGGCAAAATAGAGTTTCTTGCTGTGATAAAAGGTTTAAACAACGCATGCAATCTGTTGTTCATTCATAAAATGAATGAATACATAAATAAACAAACTATCAGCTACTTAACAATGGCATTGTCATTGGTGTTCAAGGTGTATCCTAGCAAATACTCGCTGTCTGCCAAGTCCATTAACACTGATCTATGACTGATTTAAGCTCAAAAACACACTTAACTCAAGAAATGATCCACTGTTGTTCCTGCATCTCAGGAAAAGAACAAATGACAAATTCCGTGTTTTTGACAACCTGTTGCAAAAACACATGATTTATTCACCTTTCTTTAGTTGAATACAGAAAAATGCCAAAGTTAATCATTTGAAGGGCACAAAAAAGAGTTCCCTTGCACCAGTAAGGTGATTCCCAAAGTGCTATTAGCCAAAAACGTATCTGCATAGTATATCTTTAATAAGCTTGACAAGTGGATGACAAAATAAGATGTAGCAGATGAACAGTCTCTCAAAGCCATGTTCTTAAGAAATGGGAAAAAAAATCCATCAAATCAGCCTCATCAGAAAGAGTCTCATTGGAAGGATGACTGTCAAACATGGAAGCAGGGAGAAAAGGCTGAGATATGCTAAATTAAACAAGAACTGGACTTAAAATCAGTCACAACAGGGCTTATGCGATGGTATGTTTTGGCGTATACGCTGTTTTTCATTTTTCAAAACATTTCAATAAATTCCTTTGACTGTTACAGTTATAAACTCTCCTAACTCTCCAATCCCTTCAATCCTGTGCATTAACTGTTGTTTTAAAAAGTTTTTACTGAAATGACTCAAAAAAGATTTATAACCAACTTCATCACTGAAGTGTTGCCAAGCCAGTGAATCCTTTATTTTGTCCTTTAACTGTCTGTCGAGTTTTCAGTAAAATCCTTTTGTAAACTGGCATCTCGCCAAAATAGTCATTATTCCCACAGACCAGCTGGTGTCTGTGATCCCTACAGCCAATGTATGTACTGACAGAAAAAGTTAGTTTTAAATTTGTATTAATTTTCTTAACAGAATAAGCAGTTACTTTTTGGGGGGTAAAAAATGCCCCCCAAAAAACACTGTTACAATTTCACCGTGTAAGCCGTGATTTTTAAAAAAAAAAAAGCGAGCGCACTATATTCTCCGTACACACAAAACACAGTTTCATGGTCTCTTCTGGCTATAAATAACAAACATCACCCACAGATGTAGCTCTGGGGATTTACCCTGCTGTCACATGTCAAAATAAATATGTTGGTGAAACTCACCTGTAGCCACAAAGTGTTTATTCAGCTGCAGGCCTGTCTGAGAAAATAGTGACATAACAGTCAGTGAGAGTCATGTTAAAGTGTTGCCACTGGGGTTGTTACAGCCACATATTTCCTCTCCCTCTCCAATGTGTGTTATCTGATGAAGACAAAACACCATAAAATAACAGAGTTAGAGCTGCTCTAGAGCCACAAGAATGATCTGAATTATACTGAGATAAATGTTTTCATATCAACACGTAGTTCTCTGAAAATAGCATGCTTTTCAAATCTGACTGAAAGTCTAGCAATGCATATCAAGAGATTTTTTTTTTTAAAAGTCTGGATTATCCACCCTACCCTGCTGCGACAATGCAAAACACAGTATAGCAGTGCATCAAACTAAGCCTGATTGAGCCCCATGAGTACACGTCTTGCCACCAGAAGTCTGCTGTCCCTGTTTTACTCCAAGAACAAGGTTTTTCTAAGTGAGGTATGTTGTTTCTTGCCGAAGATCCCATTTCAAGGGTTGTATTAGAGGAATACTCAAATGAGAAGAGCCTCTCTGGAGGGTTTTCTGAGAAGATCTGAGATATAAGCCAGACCAGACTATTATTATGCTGGAAGAACAGATGTAATGCATTCTTCCCACCAACCAATCACATACAGATGCTTGGCCAGGACCACCTTTCATCATGTTTTAGTCCCTGGGTGCTACTTAAATGTGATTTTTCAACATTCAGGGTACTGCATAAGAATATCGTTTTACTAGAATGTGTTTCTTGATAAGATAGAGAGTGGGTTAATTACACTTAATCACATGGCTTTCAAGTACATTATAGGAGTTCCACTTTTTACCATATGTACTATTTTTAATGTATTTTTTTCCCTATTTTCCTAGCAAAATAAAAGAAATGAGGGGTGGTTTGAAACTTTTGCGCAGTATTGTACTTTTTGGCATGCAAGTAATCCCACAGTCACACCTGTAGTCTGTGACTGGTGGTGCATTTGCATTTGCACACAGCAGGGTTAGAACTTGGCAGCCTCGAGGAAACATGAAATTTGATTTTGTTCGGATATAATCATAGTCTTGGTCGTACACACAGACACATGCATACACACTTCTTATGACCTTGATATGATTGATGTTTGAATAAAGTTAATCATTTAAGCAAATTCTGTATCTTGCACATCTTTAAATACTATGATTAATGTATATCTGCATCAGTAACAGTAGCAGATCCTGAAAACTCAGCATTCAGTGTTACTGTTTCAGTCTTCGTGTGGTTTGTTGGTCCATCACTTTGGACTAGACTGAACTATCTCAACAGTTAATGGAAGAAAGTCATCAATGAATGACTCCTTAATACTAGTTGTTGTTATCTGTGTCACCAAGAGATATAAATTTGCGGATAACCATATTAGTTTTTTAGACAGACAGGGTCACATTAATAAAGCGTGACACATTCTGAACAGACATTCAGCCCCTCTAATGATGAAAAGGATAACTGTGGTATTCTCTAGCTTTAGCTCTCAGTTTTAGTTTTTTTCAAATCCAGCTGAAAGAAAATGCTTAACTAATGGCACCCTGTCAAGTTTTGAAGTCTCCCTGACAAACAGACCTTCCAGAAAATATCACACCTTCAGCCAAAGAGAAGAAACTAATTACTTGTATAGAGATTTTCTGTAAATAAAAGCTACTCTCTGGGGAAAAATACTCTTGGCTAGGCTTTTTTTCTTCTGTAGTCTTCAGTGTCTTGTATGCTGAGTCACATTTTGTGGCAACACAGATGGCTAACAAGGCAGCAAACAGATGTCATCATTTTAAAGTGAAATTAAGAAATTAAAGTGAGAGCACGATTCACAGTAAAATAAATATTAAATTCGACAAGGCAAGCCACTCTACCCAGATCTGTGCTTTAAAGGAACAAAAATGAGATGAGAGATTGATTTTTACCCTTTGAAATGGCCTGTCAGTCTGTAAATCTTTGAACACACCATCATTGGAACATGATGTAATATTTCAATCAATAAATCAGGGCTTTGCTATACTTTTGGGATCTTGATCTAGCCTCACCTGTTTTGTTTTCATTAAAATGTTACTTAAGCCATCAGATATTACATCAAGTACAGAACAGAGGATGCAAATGAAAGCCAGTCTCGCTGAAGATCCAGACTTCTGCAAAAAACACCTGCAGCCTCTTGATTAAAGAAATGTTTTTGAGTCTGTGAAGGTTCACAAAGAGCTTGGAAAGAAAAGCGGTTGCTTCTTAAATATTTTTGAGGCTTAAAAGGTCAGAACATTGCTGAGGAAAATTTATCATTTGATTTTTTAAAAATAATATTAATCAACATTTAACTTTTTCATCAATTACATCTGATTCATGTTTTGCAACACTATTAAAGCTAGATATTGTATTTATCTAGACATCAAATTACTCTTGCTGAGAATAGAAGCATTGATCACTCTGCTGTCAATGGTATTATGGTGTTATATAAAAACATTTTTGTAAGACATTACGTATATTGGAAAAAATAAACGAAGAGACTCAAAATAATGTGTTATTATTGAGGGAGGACCCAATTGTAGACAGGGAAGCAGACAGGACTAAGGTTAAACAAAAAGCTGGTAAACATGAATACAAAAATCAAGCAAAGGTGAACAGGAGCGACACAAAACTGAAACCTAAACTGTGAAAACTAAACTATGATAAGTGTGACTAAACTGTGAAAACAGACATGAACATGATTCTGCCCAGGAACATGCAAGAAACTGTGATGAGGAATAACGAGAACAAGAAGCATGAACACGACCTGAGCAGAATCGCGAAATACATGGGACTTGACGTGACGGAGGTAACACAGATGACCTGACAAAGACTGAACGAAAACACAGATTAATACTCACAGGAGTTGATCAGGGGAAGTGGAACCACAAGGGGAAACAGCTGACTCAAATAGTTATGATGCCACAGGGAAAAGTAAAACTAAGCACAATGAACATAGAAAGACTTTCAAAATAAAACAGGAAACATGGAGAGACATAATCTGAGAGACATGGGAGAGAGGGAGGGAGAGAGGGACACAGACAGACAGAGACAGAAGGGAAACCTACATAGATGAGGAAGCACAGAAAACCAACCAAGATTATTAATAATAATAATAATAATAATAATAATAATAATAATAATAATAATAATATTAGAACTTAACGTTATCTCATAAGTAACAGAATATAACTAAACTCTACCCTTAACTTAAGAATAGCACATGATTTTAATATAATATTAACAAAAGAAATCAACAATACAAAATAACACAAAACGCTGGGTCACAGATCCAGCCCCTGACAGTTACAGTCAAATGAAGCAGACGTGGACATGCCAAAATCTGTAGATCTTTGAGTTGCACTCAAGAAGGCTCAAAAACCAAATCAGTCCTTGTAGCACTTTATGTTAAAAAGCTGAATTTTACAGCAGAATTAAACCGTTTAGAGCAGCGGTCTTCAACCTTTTTTGCGCCACGGACCGGTTTATGCCCGACAATATTTTCATGGACCAGCCTTTAAGGTGTCGCGGATAAATACAACAAAATAAAACTAGTACTGGTACCGGAAAAAATTAAATTTATTCATAACACACGTGAAAAGACCAAGGAAAACCGACTAAACGATAAAAACGATAACAAAATAACGCTGAAAACCGATAAAAAGCCTGAAAACTATACATTTCACACCTGACCCTCAACTCTCGCGGCCCGATACCAAACGACTCAGGCCCGGGGGTTGGGGACCGCTGGTTTAGAGAGAAGTAGAAAAAATGATTTTGGTCTTTTATAGCTTATTCCCACCAGATGGTAATTTTGTCACTGCTTTAAATTACATGAAGGTCTAAAGCAGGGGTCCCCAATCCCAGTCCACGAGGGCCGGTGTCCCTGCAGGTTTTAGATGTGTCCTTGATCCATGACAGCTGATTTAAATTGACAAATTACCTTCTCAACATGTCTTGAAGTTCTCCAGAGGCCTAATCATGTGATTCAGGTGTGTTGACCCAGGGTGAGATCTAAAACCTGCAGGGACACCGGCCCTCGTGCACTGGAATTGGGGACCCCTGGTCTAAAATTAAGTAATATTATGGGAGGAACTGCTTTAAATGACTGGTAAGTAGTGGCCTAGTTGGTGGAATATGATTGTATTATTTGACAAATATTATGGCATGCTGTGCTGTGTTAGCTAATAATTATCAAAAAAAAAAAATGCCCAGAATGCTGAAAGTAACGTTGCTGTAGCAACATCCCTTCTTTATATACAGTCTGTGACTATTTTACAGAAAGCTGAGGTTCAGTGACACATGCATGAGAACAAATAATTTCCCTCTCTCGAGGGCAACATGTAACTGTAGTCATAAAATCATAGAAGAAGATTAATCATGTCTAATCAGAGTGAGCCTAAAAAAATCTAACTAATGGGTCCCAGATAAAAACTACAGTAAAATGATTTAAGTTTTAATTTTAAAGAGAAAAATCAAATCATTTAAAAGTTAAAACGTGAATCAAACTACGACCAATTTCTGTCATAATTACAAGAAAATTGGCTTCCACCTGGTAACACAGCTCAAACTAATGCAGCAATAGATGAACCAGGAAAAACACACATTTATGCCACAGATCGATTTATTAAATATTTTCCAAAAGATTTCGTATGAAAGAAATCACTGAGGTAATGCATTATGAATATTTTCAGTGTACTTCAGTACACTATATTTGAAAAATAGCTGATCTTTGCATGCCTATTCAAGAGCAGCTGAATGCTTTTCTAAAAAAGCAAACATAGTTCAATGCCCAGCCTTGGCAAGGGGCTCTGTGATGTCTATGCTTCTTCGTTTTTCCTCTGGTCCTTTTCCCACTGGCTGTGTTTATGAGAGACTCGTCAAAATGGATTCTTCCACATCTATTTGCAGTATTTAACAGGGCAAATCCCGCTGAAATCAGGCATGGAAGCCCAGCACTCGAGTGGCTTGGATGTACCGGCTGATACAAAAATCTTCCATTCATTTTACAGTGAAAAAACAACAACAAACAGAACTACGAGCAAAACAGGGGAAGGGAGGTTGAGAAATTAGAACAGAACAACATACATAATTTACTTTTCCACGAGTGTGCACTGAACGAGCACGCAGCACTGGCTTCAGGTGCAATAGTAACTTGGGACTGAATGTTTTTTTAACGCTCCATGTTGTATAACATTGAGCAATGATAAAAGTGCATTATAATAAGATGCATCTGTCCTCAAAATGAAGATTAATAAGACAAAGAAATGCTCTAGGAGATGAATGTTTTCTTGATGGAGTAGATTTTAGCATTTTTCCCCCCTCGCAGCCTACTTAAAATTCAGTGTCAAACGGCGCTGCTATTGGCCTATAATTACAACATCAGTCATTATTGATCATTGTCACTTTAATAAACAGCTCTCAACATTTCGAGGAATTTTCCCAAGATAAAACACGCAGCAACAAAGCTGGCCTCTTTGCATTCATCTTGAGGACATGCAGCGAACAGAACTGGCCAAAACAAGGAGCCGTGGCTTTCAGAGCTCTCTAGAATCAACATTCAAATGGTGTTTTTAGAGAAAGGCAGCGCGTAATGTTTGCTTGGCCTCAAGATAGCGCTTCAAGGATACACTACTTTTGTTTGCATTGTTTTGTTGATATGTGTGCGTGAAATAGCTGGCGGGGGAAATGTCAGTGTCATTCCATTATGTATCAAGGCAAAACACTGAAGGATATGAATTCCAGCCTGAAAAAGAAAGGGAAAAAAATGATTGTGTGCATTCTGCTGTAAGTGCGTGCGCTCATGTTTTGGAATACACAGAAGGGCAAAAGGTTTTTCTGCGCCTCGGTTCTAAGTCTGTCGGTAATTACAGCATCAGTACGTAATAGACACAAGCATGCGAAGGCAAGTTCTAGTTTCCAAATCTCACCGAATACGTGTGTTGAGTGTTTTACAGCAGTAAATTCCTGGTGCCGCGGTTGCTATGAAACTCTGTTGGTTGTCCAAGAGAGACATAAAATACTGATTTTAGATCTTTTTTTATGTGTGTGTTATTCTACATTCTCTCTTTTGTGCACTGATGTGGCCGATTCTCTGACATTTTTAAATACTGACTGATAATTGGCAAGATTGTTGCTTTTGTTTACGATATCAGCACGTGTGACTGACTGGAGCTCTTGTACAATGAACAATAAAGGTTTCAAAACATTTAAAGACAAGTTTGAAGCATTTTTTTTAATAAAAGGAAGGAAATGTGTGAGTCTGTTTGTTTACCACCAAACTCCCTTTGAGATGAGAGGAAAGCAGTGAACAGCTGCTGCTGGGACTCCTGCTGGGTGACGTTGGTGTTCTCTTTATTTGAATCTCCAGTCCTACCAGCATATGCACAGTGCATAAATAAATACACGAATAAATAAATGACTCAGATAAATTAATTTTCAATTAGAGATATTAAAATTATTTTAAAAAATAGATAAATTCATAAATCGTTCGTTTGAAACTGTGGTGTAACGTTTTCTTTGTATCTCCCCGGTTCCCCGTGGGTACTCCTTCCTCCTACAGTCCAAAGACATGCTTGTTAGGTTAATTGGTGATTCTAAATTGAGTGCAGCTAGGTACAAATGTGAGATTGTCTGTCTCTCTGTATTAACCTTGTGATTGACTGGTGCCTTGTACATGGTGTACCCCATCTCTTGCCCAGTGTCAGCTGGGATAGGCTCCAGTCCCCACTGTAACGCTGAATTAGGAAAGCGATTAAGAAAGTGGAGGAATGACCTTTGTCTTTGCTTTCTCCATTCATTTAACATAAATTCATTATAAAATTTTAGGGTTATCCTTCAAAATGTGTCATGTGGTCAACTCATGCGGATTACCTTCTGGGAAATACCAGTGAAGTGAGGCCCTTAGAGTCAAGGGGACTATTTATTTTTCATGAAAAGGCTCTGTGTGTTGCAGATTGACGTACATGGACACCAGGATTCGGCCTTTTATCAATCTTTTAATAGAGGGACTCATACAAGTATGGTAGCGTGGTAAGTGGTTACCACTGATGCCTCACAGTAAGAAGGTTCCTGGTTCAAACCTGCTGGCTGCGGATTTCCTGTGTGGAGACTGCAGATTCTCTTTGTGACTGCATGGGTTGTCTCTGGGAAATCTGTCTTTCTTCCGCCTAAGAAAGGCATGCATGTTCAACTGTTGATTCCAAATTATGACCTTGAATTATTCTGTGTTTGCCTACAATTACATAGTGTACCTTCTCAGTCTTGTGACAGCTGGGATAGTTTCCAGCCTCACACCAATGGGACAAGAAGAGAAGGAAATAAAGGAATAGATGAATATAAAAAGGCAAAATCAAATGAAAGCTAACACCAATTTATGTAGCATTTTATGTCTAAATTGAAGCCTCCATTTATCATTAATTTTAAATTTGAGGATCTTACGGCTTATTTTTTTTAAAATTCATTCATTTATTAATTTCTTTTAATTCCTTTCATTATGGGCTTCCAGTAATGTGTATCTTCACATTCGTGGCCGAGGTCTCTTCTCCCTTCAGGTTGTGTGTGTGTCCTTGTATGATGTGGACACAGGTGGAGCCCAGTGACTGGTTAATTCAATAAGATTGTTACCTCTGGTTTGAACCATCCAGAAGCAATATTTTGGAACAGTGAAAAGTGTCATTTTACTAGTGTATGAGCCATTTATTCCATTAGCATCAATTTTAAGAAGATTATGTGGATGGATTGTCAGATATTAAAGTTGGTTTTGCTCCTTGTCATTGTTTTCATTGTTTCACTGAAAACAGTGGAAGCAGAAGCACACACTGCAGCCACCACCCTGACCACTACTGTCACTGCTTTTAAGGCCATGTATTATGTTCTGCAAAAATGCTGCAGACACACAACCAAGTAGACAATTTACTTTATTGAAATTAGAGATTTAGTCCATTCATACCGTACCTGTCCAGCAATTATTTGCTCCTAAATAAGTTAAACAGGAATAGGAAAAGAGAAAAGAGGTTCCTCTGATGGCTGTAACTGGCAATGAGCCATCAGTTAGATCAAGATATACATCCTGCTGCTCATGGGCCAGTAAAGGAGGAGCAATGAGGCAGCAGTGGAGACAAAGACAGAGGCAGCCAGCCAGGAGGAGATGGAGGCTGAGCCAACAAAACACAGGACGTCTGATGATGCAGCTCTTTCAGTTTCCAGAAAAAAGACGTATAAAAGGCTCTTTCTGAAAAACTGCTGATTTGTGAGAAACTTTCAGAGTGCCTTTGACAGTGTGTTTCCACGTTTCAATACTTTTTCTGGCAATATTACACTTGAGTTTTAATCAAAAGCAGTAGTGTTGTGTTTGTTCTCACTTAAAAAAAACAAAAATAAAAAACAAATATGTAACAAATGTTCTCATTTGTTAACTTTCAGGAACTTGTTAGTCACTTGAAAAACTCAGGAAAGATCCCGGCATGGAGGTCCACAAGCGCTACACAGAGCTTTTCATACCCACATCTACATATTGTCTATTGTCCATGCATGTTGTCAGAAACATGCAATCAACTAGTAATCTTGACGTTCATGCTGATTTTCTGCTATAGCTTTGTCCCTGTCCTGGAAAGTCCTGGAAAGTCATAATATACAAAGAACTACTTTGTAATGAGCGTTATTGCAGAAAATTCCAGAGGAACCCAATTTCTAAAAAGTTTTTGTGTTTTTTGTTTTTGAGTCTGGAAATAAGATTACGGTCATCAAGTTTGAAGAACTGCCTACAAGTATCAGCATACTATCTCCATAGTGTTTTCCTTAGCTGAATTACCAAAATCCCTATCTCTGCACAACCAATAAGCAAAATAAGTGAACATCACTGCAGATCTAAATATCCCACATATGAAATGCAACAACAGCGGTGGTGAATGTTGATGCCGTGGTTTGCACTGTTACCTAACAGCAACCAGGTACTTGGTTCAAAATTGCAAGCCAGCTGCAGCTCTTCTGAAATGTGCATGCGTGTATTCCAGTTTTTTTCCAAAGTCCATAAACATGGATGCAAGGTTAACTGATGATTTTAAAATGGTCTGTGAGTGTGAATGTGAGTGGAAGTAATTGTTTGTCTGTCTGTCTCAGTGACCTGAGCAGAGTGTATCCTGCCTCTCACCAGTTACAGCTGGGATCGGTTGGAGCCCCACTGAGACAGTGAACTGGACAGTAGCTAAGAAAACTGATGGATGGTTAAACAGGTAATATGCTACTTTACTACGATATGTGCAGATATATGTAATATGATTACAGTATTGGTTTACTTATTTACCCTGAACACTGCTATCGAGGGCATGTTAACATTTGTTTGATATAATTTCTTTATAATTACAAAACTTCAATTACTTAATTTTCCAAACGCTGCCAAACACGATTATATGGTTGAAGCAAATACTATGTTTTTGGACTTTTTTGGCCTAGTTTACTTATCATTGTAGTGATTTGTGTTTCTTGGTCTTTGTTTGGTATTGTTTAGTTTCCTTATACTTTCTAGTTTAATCATAATTTCTAGTTACCTGTTTGTTCTGTTCCCCTTTGTGTCCTGGTTGTCTTGGTCTGTGTTCTCCTCAGCCCATCTTGTCTCATTGCTCTCTCACTGTCCCTCACTTTCTGTCTCTGTGTTGTGTTTCCTGTTTTATTTTGGTAGTCCTGGTCTTGCGTGCATTGTGTTTACTTTTGCGTCACCCCATCTCGTTATGTCTGATTTGTTTCTCCTGTGTTCCCACCTGCTGCCCTTCCCCTCGTAATCCTGTTTAAATCTCCAGCCTGCTGTCTCCCTGGGTAAATACTAGTGGTAATTTCTTAGTTGTTTATTTCTAGTTTCTGAGTTTTTGTTGGTTAGTGCTTTTGTGTTTGATGATTTTGTTTTTTCTTCTTTTTGCTACAGCAATAAAGCTGCCTCTTTGAGTTTATTCCCCTGTCTCTGAGTCCTGTGTTTGGGTCCTGCCTTGCCTGCCACACAGCACCATCATAACAGGTATGCTATTTAACTGCTATAGACCAAAACCTTGAATCACTCTCCATGCCGCAGTTTTTTTAAATACATGAATCAGCTAGCTGAAATGTCTTAATATGCTTGGATTGCAAGCCATTCTTGGACTCAAAGAATGATAAAGCCTTGAGAAGAGTATGCACATTCAAAGAAAAGTGATATTTAAGAGATGATCATACATCACTGACTGACTCAGTCTGGCTCACAAACATGCCAACAGATCTCCTAGGTTACACATTGCCTGTAGATGAACAGAATAATTTTGCACTTGAAGGAGGCTACTTCTGCTGTGGCGTTTATAGGCTAGCAAAATTGCATCTCACTTTTTAGTCTAAAAGTATGGGAACAAGCTAACTGTGCACATCTTACACCTGTATCATGCAGGTTTGACTCAGATGGCAGAAAAATTACCCTGCTTCCATGCATTTATATATTTTTTTTCTCTCATGTGAATGATGTGCCTCTAATTCTTGTATAACTTGGCACTTGGAAGCTACTCTCAAACTGGAGCTCCATCATTTCAAGGGGCGCTTTGAGGGTGCTTATCTCTAGTATTACAATTTGCTGAATATCCCCCATTGATAGTAATGTAATCTGAGATCATTAAATGTGACTCTTTTTTTAAGGACAGTAATGTGTGGACTTTAAAGTGACTTAAGGAAGAGCATCAAATGCAAGCTATGTAATGAAGTGAGATTAAAATCTCCTGGGCAAAGACCGTATTTACACATACTCGGGTGCAAAATGATTCCTTCTTATTTTTTAAAAATGCAGCTTTGTTAAGCTAACATTTAATAAGCTAAAACAATGCAATGAATTAAGTGTAAATTGGTTCTTTAGGTCCAACAGCAAATGCTTATAGGAGCAGGTCAGCAATCAGAGGGGACCACATGCAGGATTACAAGCTAGATAAAATAACAAAAAGCAAGGCTTCGGTTCAGCTAATGCAAAATCCAAAAACGTACACTAACAAAATGAACACAAAGCAGGCATCCAAATAACAAGCATGAGTTACCTAAATTTTACACAGGTGTACAGACAGAGCAGCACAGCTAACAATCTGGCAAGGAGAGTCTGAAACAGAACTGGATATACACAAAGGAACTTATTGGTAGAGAGGTTTAAACAACAGATGAGAACAAAGGTAGAGCAGACAATCACAAAGGAAAGAAGACAAACCAGGAAGTAAAAATCAAAGATGCACAACCAGGGATGAGAATTGATAAGAATTTATGATCAGTTCAATTCAGTTTATTTATATAGGGCCAAATCACAACAGTTGCCTCAAGATGCTTTATGTTGTAAGGTAAAGACCCTACAACAGAAAAAAACCCAACAGTCACATGACCCCCTATGAGCACGCGCTTTGGTGACAGTGGGAAGGAAAAACCTCCAGCAGAGGGGAGGGGCAGCCATCTACCTAGTCAAGTCCGAGACATGCTGTGGAAGAGAGCCAGAGATGAAGAATAACTAATAATTAAATGCAGAGAGGTATATAAACACACATTGGATGAAAAAGGTGGCTGAAGAAGAAACCATGCATCATGGGAGTCCCCCAGCAGCCTACACCTATTGCAGTATAACTAAGGGAGGATTTAGGGTCACATGATCCAACCCCAGCCAAATGCTTTATCAAAAAGCAAAGTTTTAAGTCAAATTTTAATAGTAGAGATGGTGTCTGTCTCGTGAATCCAAACTGGAAGCTGGTTCCTCAGAAGAAGGGCCTGAAAGCTGAACGCTCTGCCTCCCATTCTACGTATATTATCAATATTACTTATCAATTCAGCTCCTTATTGCTTCACATTCACTCTGGTTTGAGAGTCATCACCATATTTAAGCAGCATATGAAAAACATTAATTCGTGTAAATTAATTGGATTCTGTGTGGTCAAATGTTTGTGCATTTTAGAGGCATTTCCCCTTTTTGTTGTGTTCAGTGTTGGGATCATTACTCAAAAGTAATGTATTATACACAACCTTTTTTAAAGTAATTCATTACATTACTTAATTAGTCCCTGGAGTAAGTAATTAGTTATACAAATCTTTGCATTACTTACAGGTTTCTCCGTAAAATGACGTGAAATGCACTTTCTCATAATTACCATTAACTATATAACAGATAGGTTACAGTCCCACCCACCAATACAAATCTGTATTCTAATGAGAACACGCATGTGATCTTCTTTTAGTATTTAGGTATAAACACTAAGCCCACAGCACAAAGCAGAGATGAAAACCAGCACAAAGTGACTTCTACTGTAGAAAAATGGTCAGATAGAAACAGAGGCAGCAGCCTCACTGCTCATCACTGTCTTTGTTACCTGTTCCAGGTCTGGCTGCTGGGCTGGTGTTAGCATTCACTTAGCTTTAACCTTACTCTGGCTTGCTGGCTAGCTTAGCATTAGCATGCTGTCAGTGCCAGTGCTTGAAAAGAGCCAAAGTTGTGTTAGCATAGTGCTTTGGTTTTTTTTTTGTTTTTTTTTCTCCCCTGTATCTCTCCTGTTTCCACTTTACCATTACTCTCTTATCTGTTCATGCAATTAAATATAATAAAATGTCCACATCCATGCTGTAGGCTGCGCCACCAATTACTTCCTCCAGCACACATACCTAAAACAGCTGATTGAAGCGCATTTGGAACCAATAAGCAGAATTGATATGCAAGCAGACTAACAGCGCCAAGGAATTGAACTCGATTCACATCCCTAACACAACAAAAACAATTATCACAGTGCATTAAATTATGAAGAGTAAACATGATACCAGAAAAGACACATACATACAGTTTACTAAACAGAGGGAGACACAATAGTGTTAGAAACACAAGAAAGACACTACCCGATCAAAACAGGAATCAAAATTCAATGAAAATTAGATCATAACATCTATATGTGTGACACAAAACTTGGTTTTATCTCAGCCTGTTTCTGTCCTGCAAAGATAAAACAGGCCAGCCATGTATTACAGCAGGACAGAGGTTGAATAACATGATAAGAGACAGCCTAATAATCATGTCAGAAGTCTTGACATTCACCTATTTATAGTTCAAAAATTAAAGTCATCAGTCGGAGAAGAAAAAAGTAACTATAGTGGTAAAACTAATGTGCAAAAACAAAAAATGGCTGCTGTGTCATTATTGACTCCGACTATATCCTCTTACCTTGCAGTCCTCATAAAGTGCACATTGTGACCTACAAGCAAATCAGCACTCATATGCTGGATCAAGTTTTAGTTTAGTCATGAAAATTCTCTGATCAAATTTGCAATTAATCAAATGACCACAAGGCATTGAAAGCAAACTCTGGCCTTATAAAGACAAGGTCACTTTGTGTCCCTGGGAATTTGCATTTCCGTGTACAAAGGCCAGTCATCAATGTGCAGCTATGACGGTAGTGTTTGCATTGTACTGTAGTCTTCATATACAGGCTTCCAACAGTATAAGATTTATTGTCAAGAAGCAACAAAGAAATAATAAACAAACACAAATTTCCTTGCTTTTTGTGCAAAGTCAAAATGCTAGTCTTGAGCTATGCAGGAAATTGTCTCACACGTAGACAAAGTCATTATCCATGTAAGTAACTTAACTATTGCCTCACCTGCAAAAACGGCAGTATCTAATTAGCTATTCTTGGTGCAAATCATGATTATCACATTTGTTCCTGAAGTGTTTTCCTACCGTTAGAAGGCAAAGTGAAGTAGCAACTGCCGAGCAAAGAGTAAATGGAGATAGATTGTTACACAGTGTGATAACAGCATCGTTATCCTCTGCAACAAATATAGAAAACATCATCTGAGCACAGGCTTGTTTGAATTATTTCCAAGTTGCAAAGTGCTTTGAGGACTGAGACGTGATACCTTAGCATCATTCCTGCTGTTCAGTTTGCAGAAATGCATAGAGGCCCTACTGCATGCACAAATGCAGATTGTTTTTCTTTTTTACAATATGATGCTGCTTGAAGTAAAATGTCTCACAGGAAATGTTTTAGCGAGTATGTATTAATATCTGCATAGAAATGATCGGTGCACATGAGTGTGCGAATACTTTGTTTTAGCTCGTGTTTTTGCTTTTTGACTGACCTAATCGCTTACTGTATCAAAACATGTTGATTATTTGTCACAACCTACCTACATCATGGACTAAAATACTTTTGGTTGAAAACCAGGTAAATGGTTATTATATGCGCTCCCAAGAGATGAAATGATGGCTTTTTGGCAAAGTTACTTTTTATGCTCCCGACAAGCTGTCAGCATGTAGCTGCCAACCCTCAGATAGAAAGGAAAATCTGCCAACAAACCTCACCTGGGTGGCCTTTAATATCAGTGAAGAAACAGGAAACTCAAACAAGAGGAGTCGTGCTGTAAAAGATCAAATTTAGACATGAATACAGCAGGAGATGAATGACTTTAGGTCCATTAGAAGTTCAGTTCAAAAGCAAAATTTCTGAAATGTAAAGAATGAATTTCTGTGCAGTATATAAATTTGCTAGGTTTATAAATAAACAAATGATAAACTTTAAACAGTTCAGAGACCTGGAAGTTAACCGAAATACAAACTCACAGTTTTAGTATTTGTGTATTCAGCTTGCCATCTTTTTTGCTTGTGGACATTGTTGACATTATGAAAAAATGCAGTCAACCGGTTTCAGTCAGCAAAGTTCAGTATCAGTTCATCCACACTGTCTGTGTTTATGTCAGGACTCTGGGAGAGCAAACTTAAGTCTAGCTAGCTTTTCTACTGGGCAAAATATTCTTCAGCTGGGCTTGTTTGAGTTTCCACCCTAAACTTCCAGACTTCATAGTTTCTGATTCTATCAATAAAACAAGTTAGTCATGCCATTGTAAGAGCAGCAGCTCCCAGTCATTCGAAAAAGTCTTAGAGTGGTGTGTTTGACTTTCTCCATACAAATTTTCTATGAAAAAATCCATGCAGGTTGAATTTGAAGTCTGAAAATAACACACTCATCGTAAACTGCTGTCTCTCTCTGCATGTTCTTCTTCAAATGTAATCTTATTTTTTTGATTGGAAAAAAAAAAAACATTTTATGAGCTCACTCTCATCTCGTGCCCACACTTTCGCTTCAAATTGTCTAAGAAGTGGGTTGTACATGATAAAACGATACTTGCTCCTGTTGACCCATACTTCTTTTGATCCTACCCATAACTCTGCAGTCCAATTTGCTGCTGTCCTTTCTAGGACTCTGTGTGCGCACACTGTTCTCTGCCACAGTTCCTTTTTTGTAACTTTAACAATATTCGGTTGAATGGAAGGCTTTTTACTGATCGGGCCATGGGAATGAATTAAATGACACATGACTATCTGCTTTGAGCTCATTCCACGTCTTTTTGCAGTTGTTTTTCAGTAACAAGAAGAGCATTCGGACAGTGTGTCTTCATCAAAGACCGATGTCCCTTTTTCGCAGTGTTTCATGAAATTCTGTTTGGTCTTTTTTGGGATCTGTGTAGATGCGTAGATCACATACACACTGACTTTTTCAATCCATTCTCTTCCACTTATACTTGAGGCTTGAGGGGGTGCTGGAGCCCATCCCATCTACCATACCGCAAGAGGCAGGGTAGACACTGGACAGGGTGCCAATCTGAGTCAGGGTAACAGGGAGAGAGAGACTACCATTCACATTCAGACCTATGGGCAATTTGGAATCGCCAATTAACCTGTCCCTGGTAATTGCATGTCATTGGACTGTGGAAGGTACCCGGAGAGAACCCACGGAACACGGGGGGAACATGCACTCCACATAGAACTCCACACAGAAAGGGCCTGACCAGATCGAGTCGAACTTTGAAACTTGTGCTGCCCACTTATTTATTTTACAATGAAATGTTTTGTTTATAGGGGCAGCACGGTGGCACGGTGGTTAGCACTGTTGCCGCACAGCAAGAAGGTCCTGAGTTCAATTCCACCATCAGGCCGGGGTCTTTCTGTGTGGAGTTTGCATGTTCTCCCCGTGCTTGCGTGGGTTCCCTCCGGGTACTCAGGCTTCCTCCCACCGTCCAAAGACATGCAGCTTGTGGGCATAGGTTAATTGGATAATCCAAATTGCCACTAGGTGTGAATGTGCGAGTGAATGAGAGTGCGAATGGTTGTCTGTCCCTGTGTGTTGGCCCTGTGACAGACTGGCGACCTGTCCAGGGTGTACCCCGCCTCTCGCCCTGTGACAGCTGGGATAGGCTCCAGCGCCCCCCGCGACCCTGAAAAGGAGAAGCGGAAGCGAATGGATGGATGTTTTGTTTATAATTATGCATACTATGCAATTATAAGTCTGTTCTTTGAATCAAACAGCAGTCTATCCAACCTTTTGTTTTCCTTAGCCAAAAAAAAGGTATGAACCCTTTTTTATTCTTTATGCTTTGGGCCTCTTGGTGAGGTTGAAGCAACATTAAATGTAAACCTCATCTATAATAAAACCAAAATATGGGAGCGGGTATTCTAACAGCAAGATGTGTTTTTAAAAAACACTCTTTCCAGCTGCATCCTCAGATGGATAGAGGCGTACCGATATTCTTCCAGCACAATTTATAAACCCCTTTTCTATTCTCAGTTGCTTTCTCCCCCCATGAATAGCTATTTTGATAAGAAAAATGTCCTCCATAAATCATCTCTTTAGAAACTTATCATCGATCTAACAGGAAGGCTCTCTGATGATCTTCATTTGTTAGTGATCAATGCCAACAGTAACCTTTGACCTCCGGTGCTTCATCAAAACTCCAGCGAACCGCCTTCCACAGATCGAAGCAGATGTATTGATCTTCACAACGCATCCTCCACAGCCTTGTTCCTGTCATATTGATTTTACCCGTTTACAAGTTTTCATCTGTAAAAGAACTTTTACATTAGCATTCATGATCTTCGGATGTTGGTGTTGTTACAGTTCCTCCTCTCCCACACCATCAGATGTCACATTATAATGAAGCCACAGATTCTTTATAGGGCACCTTTGGTTTGTCTGCTGTTGTTTGGCAGCTATGAAAATGTTCTCTCCCTAATTAGGCTCAGCAGCAAAAGACATTTTCCCCCATATCTTGCCAATTATCTCACATTCAGAGTCAAATGTGTGTGTTTGCTTAAGCAAGTATTTGCACAAAGTTCTATCATTACGCTGCTTTGCTGATACGAGTTCCATATCAGTCATTATAAGTAAAAGCACTGATTGAATGGAAATTGCATTTCAGTCATTACTTGACTATATTAAGACCTTTTGGCTCTGTTAACTAATCAGTGAATTGCTCATTTGAATTGCAGATGACGCGGTCTCTCAGTGCACTTTTACAGTGAGTGAGCAGACCTGAGACTGAATGAGGTCTCATTATATTTGACTTTATACTGACACACACACACGCATACACAAATACTAAATCCTGATATTCCCAGTTTCTTTCATTAGCTTAATCTGCTGTATGATATTATTGTTTGCTTGTGTTTTGTTTCATTTGAAATTCATTTGAAAGGCATGAGAGCCGTCACTCGTTCAAGCTCTCGCCTTTCTTTTCGTTAGGCAAAAAGGTGTCACCGTGTTACAAGACACTGATGATGTACAGCTGACAGTTTTGACACCAAACCAGGAATGCTTGTCATTAACCTGCATCTTCACGGAGGACTGCAGATGCTGCAATATGTTGCACACAGCTGTGATTGGATTGTGTATTATTTGCAAGGATGCATGACTTATGGAAGTTTGACTTTGGGTTGCTACAGTAACGACATGCACTCACAATGAGCTGCGATTCCTTTTTTTTCCCCTCCAGTTATAAACATGGACAGAAGCTGGCATTAACCCTCTTAATCACTAAGTCATGTGCGATTGCACGTTATCAAAAATTTGTTGATGACTGTCATATCAACCATAATTCTACTGAGTAAAACTTTTGAGTAGTATCAAAAGACAATTTTAAGTTGCATCCTTGTAAATTTGCTTATTGAAGAGACTGTAAATGTATCTTTTTTTTCCCCTTGCCAGTTAGATCTGTTACAAACACTTATGCCCAGCTATGTCAGAAATCATAACTTCATATCAAGTAAAGTCAGATGAACTGGATATAATGCTGCAACAATCAACATTAATATTTTCTCATGTTGCCTACACCCGCTAGCCCTGTAGTTGTATTTCTCTGGATTTGCATCATGTCTCATAAAATATGCACCTCTTTCTGGCCAAGCTTTACTGTACCACAAACAGCGAGATGAACAAACACATACACATAAACCTCCTGCCCTAGCACATGCATGTACACAGTCAACATGACAGGATTGCTGGTGTTTGTCTTGTTAGGGTGGAGAAATGAGCAGAGATAAGGAGCTGTGATCCCCCTTTGTTTATGTCTCTATCACAGCAACCTGACAGCAGTCATACTCTTCAAACAAAGACAGATGGCTTCTAGGAAAGTCGGGAAAACTCTGTCTCCCCCACTCTTTCCTGTATCCCTCGATCTATCTATAGTACTCTCTCTCCTCCCATATTTCAGTGCTTTCTGTTTGGATTGAATACTTCTGTAAGAAGAGACACTTAACTACAATCTGTCATTTCCTGGAAATCTACCAGTTCCACGTATTGCAATGGAAAACTGAGCTGTTTTTAGGATAAGAATGAAATGAAAACATTTTTAAAAATACTAAAATAAATCGGGGTTTACCGGGAACTCTTAAAGGGTACAGCCCTACCATGAAGTCATCTTTAGCATGAATTCAAAACTTGTTTAAATTTATATTCATTTTTTAATTTACTGGTCCTCCAACCACCATTATAATTATAATGGCTACCAACCAAGTAATGAAACAAAGCCGCTAATCGCAATAAGCTGTTTACATCTTATTATTCTGTTTACACAGTTTCTTGATAACTTCATGTGTTACAGGAGGAAAATGTAGATTCTGCTAAATTAAGCTATTACAGCATCCTTTATATGAAATCTTCAGCTTTCAGTTCCTTTATAGACAGTTATCGACTGGCACAACATCAAACCTTTATTCAGTGCAGCACAGTGCCCTCACTCAAATGGAGTTGCTGATTATGAAGTCATCTTCGTAACAATGCTTTAAAAACATTATTTGTTACTCAGCTGTGTTCATTTTTACTACTCCAGATTGACTTTACTGGCTCCGAGGTCGTTTTTCTTTCTATGTTTTATGAACTATTCTGTTCATCAGATTGCCTCTTTTCTTTTCACTGTAAAAGACTGAAAACTTTTGCCTCGCTGCGGCTGTGAAAAACTTGCATGACATTTTATGGTTAACGGTCTTTTTTCTTTTTTTCTCCCCCCCCCCCCCCCCCCCCCCCCCCCTTGGATTAGAGAAAATCTTTGTGATGAATTAATTTTTACAGCTGTGCCGACTTGGAGACTTTCTATAACCTTTTGAATATTCCATTGAAACATCCACCTACTTTATTTCTATGTGGCAGACTGAAAACTTTACCCTGTCTGCTTCCCTTCCTCTTACATTTACTGATGTCTGCAAAAGTCAGCAGAAATATGAGTTCTCAGTCTAAAAACTTATTCTTGATCCTTAATAAGTGGAGTATTGCCTCTTCTTTCTGACTCCACAGTTTTTCCTTAAACCGTTCAATCTTGCCTGACAGTTGAGAGAAAGAGTCACTTCCTCCACACTGTGAATGATCACGGTCTGAAAACCTGTCATCAGTTTGGCTCCTTCCATAGGTTCACTTACACACTTTACTGTTTGGAGTCAACAGGGACGCTGAATTCCGACGAGACCAGGTAAGGTGGTTTGGGTGAGTATAGACAAGACGCTGGCTCCCTTGTCTCTCTGAAAGGCAGTGGAGCGGCCACTTCTATCTCACACACTAGCAATCTTTCACCCAGCTATCTCATACCTTTCATTTTAGGGTTTATGAACTTTCATGCATGCAAGAGCGACCACAGACACGTGGGAAATAAGAAAGTGAAAGCACCCACTGCCATTTGTGTGCCAGCTCCTTTCAATTTAGATGATTTCATGCTTTTACAGGTACAAAGTACCTGGGAGCATTTACTTAGATTCTATATATTTACATTTACTGTAATTTGGTACATCTTAGAGCTTCTATTGCTTCATTTATCTATATGTTCTTTGAGTTACTCCACCAGTACATTCCAAGAAAAATCATTATCTGGTGCTTAGAGTTGTTTCTCACAATATAAAATGTATGTGTTTATATATTACAATAAACATCTCATCATCTATGTCACTTTTTTTCAAAAGTGCTTTTTCATCTGAATGACACAGTGGATCATTAATAATCTTAGCCATTAGAAATACCAAATTATTATGACGTGAACTGCTTAGTAGGAGGCGGACTCAACTAACACAAGAGACCAGGTAGAAATCTTCAATCTGAGGTTACACCCAGAGATGAGGTGGTGTGTATATATAGATCAGCAAAAGTGATGGGGGCTGGTGAAAAGTAAAGATGAATACCTGATTATAGCGCTTGTGCAACAACCAGCTAATTTTGGTTTTTAATGTGAAGAGAGGAAGAAGACAGCTGAGCAGTCGGAACCTTATGTGGAGTAGAGATATGAACATTAGTTTTATTTGTGAGATGAAATGCAAACTGTGTCCAAAACCTTTCACTGGATGCATGGATGAACGGATGGATGGATTTCTTGTTTTGTAATTTGTTTTCCAAGGTTTTTGTTTCCTTGCTTGACAGAGCAGAGTGTGGGTGATGAGATACAGTAGGGCTCTAGGTTGGACTTGAACCCAAGCCAGAGCATCTGCAAGCCAGCTAATTGAGCGAGCCTTCCTTCCTTGCTCCCTTTAAAGTTTTGTCTCTACAAATACTTGAAGGATATTTCTGATTTATCACAGGTTTATTTTTGTGGAACTGGTTTTTAGTTGTATTGTTAAATGCTAAAAGCAGTGAACTCTGCAATGTTACAACATCCAAACCAGCAGGATGATTCCAAGAGTTATGCCAGGAACAGCAGCAATTCTTAGTGGGGACCCAGAGGTCATTGTTGTCATGTTATAAATAATAAAATAAATAAATCATATTGTAAACATACACGGCAGACCCGGGTGGAAATTCATGCTTTGCAGCATACTTTATTGGCCCACACGGTTGCTGTTCACAATGCTCCCAGAGCTGCAGCTCTCCCGCTGCCAGCTCAACATAACAACCACCATAACCACAGGACCCAGTACAATATTTAAGTCGGCGGGGCGTGATTGCGGATGCCGTACAGGTGCGCCCGCCTCCTCTGCACGGCACCGCAGGCCACGCCCCGCCACACATATGAATTTAAGTGACCAGAAACTTAATACCAAATGATAATAAAGTGATATAGTATAACATATTTATAAAAGTAACAAATTAATAAGATTAAATTAACTTTTGTTTTTTCATTTTTAGAATTCTTATTATCTGTTCCACTCACCACTGCCTTGCTCTTTTCACATCTTTCCCTTTTTTCTGCTTTCTTTTTCTTTTTTTATCCCAGAGGGAGAACTGCTCTTGTCACTTGTAAACATTTGCACATTAACAGTGCTGTGGTCTAAAGTTTGTCAGCCCCTGGGGGCCCCCTCGCTGGCCTGGGGGCCCAAGCCGTTGCCTGCCTTGCCTGGTGGCAAGCAGTGCCTCTGCCAGGAATGATAATATATTTTAATCACATTATCCGAACCATTTCCTTCAGAAGTAAAGCTGACAGGGAGAGAGAGACAGCACCTAAAATGTTGCACCAAATTTCCTTTTTTATATGCCCCGTATATGATATCACAACTACAGTATGTATGTCCACTACATTCAAAGCTGACTTAAGGCGCTACCCTGTAAGCTTTATGGATATATTGAGAGCTGGGTATGACTCTGGTCAGATGCAGCACTTGGAACTATTATGAAAGAAATTCTCTAAATCTTACTGACAGAACACCACGAGGTAAAAAAAAAAATCACCTTTTAAACAGTTAACCACTCAATACTTATACCTACTTTTTCAGAGAAAAGATCTCTTTCCATGAACAGCCTCCGGATATAAAGAGACAAATACATGCACAGTGGTTTACACAACACAATGCACAAGAAATATGGAAGTTTAATTGGAATTCATTTTTCCTGTTTTGGGTTTCCAAACATGCTTAATGATAATGATAATGATTGTTATTTTGTTCATTATTTATAGTTTTAAATAAACAAAGAGAGGAACGAAATTGCCTATAAAAATAAATGACAGCAATGAAGCAGATTTAATTAAGAGATCCACTGGAATTTGTTATGGAATGAACATGGCAAATAGTGAATGTCTGTAATGATGGAAAGGAAAGGGATAAACTAATGAAAGCATGTGCATAACTCGTAATAAGCTACAGTTATAGTTTGAAAGCATGGTTTTTAGCTGTCACAGAATGCTTTCTCATTATTGCTTCTTTTACTCAAGTTCAAGATTTAGTTCTTCCACCAATCTATGAGAAAAGGCGTCGCATGGCCAGATCTGATGGCACCCTTTCAAAACCAATTAGATCAACTCAAAACACAAGCTGTTTAAGATCAAGGCTGCTTTTCTCTGCTTCTGCAAAGATGTAATTTACAAGATTCTCACCTGACAGTGATTTTATGTGTCAGATGAGAGTGCAGACGCACATGTATGAAAACACTCGGATGTGCTGAAATACCGCTGCATATGCGCATACACCCACAGATGAATGCACACACTGCATTTCAAAATCCAATTAAGCTGGGGCTGTGGGATCTCAGGCTTACATGCCAAATGGCTTTGAGTGTCTGCACATCATCCACCGTGTGAGACAGCTGACAAGATTATGGCCATGAGCGGTGCATTTGTCGTTCGGCCTGATGATAGCATATTATTAGCATGGTAAAAGAGTGCAAATGTGTCCTCCACTATGTGATGGCTGGTGTCACCCAAGAAATGAACAATGTCGAAAAGCTTTTTGCGTGTGGTTGATGTGTCAGTGATTTATGTGTTTGCACATTTGTGCATAAACAAGTACACCTCCATTTGTGTGTGTGTGTGTGTCTGTGTCTGTGCTTGGATTTTATCTGTCTGCTTGCCCCTATGTGACTATGAATGTACATTATATAAATAAAATTAGATAAAAACTGGCCCTCCTTTTGTGCAGAAAGATTTTAAATGAAGAAAAGAATGAAGAAAAAATATCATGTGGTTGTTTTAAGCTAAATTTTGAGCTAAATCATCCAAAACCAAAGAGAAAAAACTAAAAGCAGCCTCAGCTTTCTATTTTACTTACCACCCTAAACAGCTGTCAGGCTTGCCATGCTGCAGCCTCCCCACTTAATGCTGGCTTGATTTGTTTTTCAGAGAAATATATGAATGTCCGCTAAATTGCAGCTGGGCTTCTGTTTTCCCTGCTGCCAAGTTGTTATGAGATATGTTTTTTGGCTTGGATTTTTTTTTCTTCAGCTAGGTATTGCAGTTCCCTGTAGATACCACAATAGCTATCTTGGAGTTTAGCATCCCAGTTCTAAACTATACTCCTTAAAAAAAAAAGCGTGAAAACACATCACATCTCAAAGAGGAAAAAAAATCACAGTGAATATCTGTACTGATATGGCCTTAGGCAATGGGTTAGGAACAAAAGGATGTCACATTGTTTGAGGGAAATTAAAATTATTAACGTTCAGTGGAGTGAATTAAAAAACTGTAGTCAGGCTAGTGTCATTGCAAAGTGTCATTATAAATGTAATTGCAGCTATCAAAAGGGTGCTTAGTAGTTTTTATGGCTTCAACATGCTTGTTTGCGTGCCTTACATTGTTTGGGCATGTTCCCAGTGAGATGGTGAATGATGCTTTGATGATCTCCAAAATTCTGGACTAGGGCATCGAGAAGCTTCTGGACAATCTGAGGTGCAAACTGGTGGTGTCAGGTGGGCTGAACCATAATGTCTTGTAAGTGTTCTGAGGGATTTAGGTCAGGTGAGCATGGGGGCCAGTCAGTTCCTCCAGGAACTGACTGCATACTCCTGCCACATGAGGTTGCATCTCATTGCTGTGCACCAGGAGGAACCCAAGACTGACAGTGGGTCCGGAGATTTCATCATACCTAATGGCAGTAAGGGGTGCCATGATGTAGCCTGTAGAGATCTGTGCATCCCTCCAGACTGTTACTGACCCACCAAACCACAATGTTGAACAATGTTACAGACAGCATAACCTTCTCTACAGCTTCTCCAGACCCTTTCATGTCTGTTGCATGTGCTCAGGCTGAACCTGCTCTCATCTGTAAACAGCACAGGGTGGCAATGGTGGACTGGACAATTCTAGTATTCGGTGGCAAATGGTGCTGGGCAGTGAGCACAGGGCCCACTAGAGCATGTCAGGCCCTCAGGTGACCCTCATGAAGTCTTCAAGTTTGAGTTTATGCTGCTCTCTGATTAAAATGTGTTGCTTTAAATTTTTTGTGCAGTGTATATATGGATTAAACAAAGTGTGTAATATCAGCAGAAGACACAGAAGGAGAAGTTATATTCAACTTCCATACTTAACACGTTATGTATGAACATTATACTGCTGATTCATCAGAATCTGAAAACCAAATTAAAGACAGAGAATATGATGCAGCCACTTAAATGTGTGGAAAGTGAACTGCTGATATTACTACAAAATATTACCAGCTTGCTGATATTAAGTTTTAACTTGACGTCTTTTAAATAATGTCTCTTTACTGGACCCTGAGACAGAAGGTCTCCATTCTCCTATAAACTTGCTGTGACTAATAGTTTATCTGAGTGCAAATGCAATAATCCTCACCTCCCACCTTTTTCTGTAACAGTCGGAATCAGGTCTAGATTGTCGCTCCAAGTTAAATGCTTCAGACGGAGACTTATTGTAGCATTAATACGCACTGTATTTATCTGTGTCAAGACAAAAGGCAAAAATATTAAAAATTTAACAATGAAAGCATAAAAGTAGTCAACTAGGGATTGTACCGCAACAGGAGAATGCCCTTAAAACCCATCTGTGTGTGTGTGCTCACTATGTAGCTTTCTACTTTTCCCTCGTGGAGTCACTTTGTAGTTTTTCTTTTCTTTTCTTTTTTTATCCACCATAGTGTGCTACTCTTGCCAATTAGCTGACACTTGTTTTATTATTCCTTTTCAAAACCTCAATCCTAAAAAGTGAACGAGAGAAAGGAGATAAAAAAAACAAACCTCAGCTTGTCGTTACACCAGAGCATCGCCTCTGCACCTTGTACCCCCAGTTGCAAAACCTCAGGAGGTTCGCTCAGAATAGCTCAATGATCAAAAGGCATGAAAATGACATGTTGTTTACACTGTTTTGGTATGGAATTTTGGAGCGCGCGCGCGCGCAGGGGGGTTCCAAATATTTGGATTGTCTGGAGTGGAAAACATATCAAAAAGTGTCATGGTTTCATGCACAATCAAGTTTTTCTCTCTATGTGTTTGTCACTCAGGCTTGTCTTTCATATGCTGAATGGCCTAGGGTTAATAATTTCTGACCCTGTAGGAATAGCAAGGGACTGTTCTTATGGAAAAAACGGTTATTCAATTCAATTCAATTCAATTTTATTTATATAGCGCCAAATCACAACAAATGTCGCCTCAAGGCGCTTCATAGATACAGAGAAAAGCCCAACAATCATATGACCCCCTATGAGCAAGCACTTTGGCGACAGTGGGAAGGAAAAACTCCCTTTTAACAGGAAGAAACCTCCGGCAGAACCAGGCTCAGGGAGGGGCGGCCATCTGCTGCGACCGGTTGGGGTGAGAGAAGGAAGACAGGATAAAGACATGCTGTGGAAGAGAGACAGAGATTAATAACAGATACGATTCAATACAGAGAGGTCTGTTAATACATAGTGAGTGAGAAAGGTGACTGGAAAGGAAAAACTCAATGCATCATGGGAATCCCCCGGCAGCCTACATCTATTGCAGCATAACTAAGGGAGGATTCAGGGTCACCTGGTCCAGCCCTAACTATATGCTTTAGCAAAAAGGAAAGTTTTAAGCCTAATCTTAAAAGTAGAGATAGTGTCTGTCTCCCAAATCCAAACTGGAAGCTGGTTCCACAGAAGAGGGGCCTGAAAACTGAAGGCTCTCCCTCCCATTCTACTTTTAAATACTCTAGGAACAACAAGTAGGCCTGCAGAGCGGGAGCGAAGTGCTCTAATAGGGTGATATGGTACTACAAGGTCATTAAGATAAGATGGGGCCTGATTATTTAAGACCTTGTATGTGAGGAGCAGGATTTTGAATTCAATTCTGGATTTAACAGGAAGCCAATGAAGGGAAGCCAAAACAGGAGAAATATGCTCTCTCTTTCTAGTCCCTGTCAGTACTCTTGCTGCAGCATTTTGGATTAACTGAAGGCTTTTCAGTGAGATTTTTGGACATCCTGATAATAATGAATTGCATTAGTCCAGCCTGGAAGTAATAAATGCATGAACTAGTTTTTCAGCGTCACTAAGAGACAGGATATTTCTAATTTTAGAGATGTTGCGCAAATGGAAGAACGCAGTCTTACATATTTGTTTAATATGTGCGTTGAAGGACATATCCTGGTCAAAAATGACTCCAAGGTTCCTCACAGTGTTACTGGAGGCCAAGGTAATGCCATCCAGAGTAAGAATCTGGTTAGATACCATATTTCTAAGCTTTTCAGCGCCGAGTACAATGACCTCAGTTTTATCTGAGTTAAGAAGCAGAAAGTTAGTGGCCATCCAAGTCTTTATGTCTTTAAGACATTCCTGCAGTTTAACTAATTGGTGTGTGTTATCTGGCTTCATGGACAGATAGAGCTGGGTGTCATCTGCATAGCAGTGAAAATGTATGGTGTCAGGTGGGCTGAACCATAATGTCTTGTAAGTGTTCTGAGGGATTTAGGTCAGGCCTTGTTATAAATTCACAAGGCCAGATTTTCCAATTGCATTCTCTCTAGCAGGTTTCTACTAAATTAAGGTAATGCAGTTTCACATTCTCGTGCTTGTAACTTGTGCTTGGGCTAAGTGGTAACAATATCCATAGCTCAGTTTTTGATAGCAAAAAGTCAAGATTCGGTATTATCTTTCAAAGTAAACTAATGATGAAAAATACCTGTGAAATCTGAAATGTTTCTATAGCATATGTTTAAAGAAATAAAAATGTAGAAATGTAAACTGGTGGCATCAATTGCAGATGAGGTTGAATTTGGCACCGTGGAAACCAACATTTTCATTTAACAGTACGAACCTAACCAAACCAGAAGTAGACACAAAAGTGGTCTCAGATGAGACTCATACTTCAATTTTTAATTGTTCCCAATCTAAGTGTTCCTAATTAGAAATGTTCATTTGATTTGGTAATTTTCGATGATAAGAACAAATGGCCATTATGTTCAATTGAAAGACTTGGTGTTTTAATGTTAGTGTAACTGGGTCGTAAAATATATATTGTCATAATTGCCTGTCTTTGCTAGATGCTGTAAATGTGTAGTACATGTGTGCCACATATGTGTTATAGGCACAGTCTATGCTAGCATGAATAGATAATTCTTGCTAGCTTGGAAGTTGTGGTGGGTTGAGCTAACCCTCTTCCCTACTGTTTTTGGTTGTAGGAGCTGGAGCAGGCAATTTAATCACTTGGAGGTCTTTCTTTCTTTTAACTTTCATTGTCAGGTATGTCGGATTTTGTCTTGGTGTTTTGTTTTGTTTTTTTTGTCGAATATGTTCCATGTAAGTTTGTACTTCATATTTAATGTAAAAATAAATGCGCCAGTTTCCACAATTCCTCTGTGGGAGAGGAGCCGGAGCAGGCAAGTTAATTACTTGGAGGTCTTTCTTTCTTTTACCATTCATTGTCAGACACAACGCAGGAACACACCGGTTACATTAGCGCATGAACGTGAATAGTCTACCGCTAAACAACATCCACAAAAAGTTCCCACAGCGGTGGAAATGTGACACTCAGTGATACCTAGCATTTTGAAATATGACACTGGAATCTGAAACCTTTCCGATGTAGGACGGCAAAACCTCCAGTGCTGCACATCAAGACTAACTTTAGCGGGGCGGTCTGCTTCTCCCCACTGCAGGGAAAAGGGTAACACAACCTGGGTCTGGGTGCAGTTCCCCCCTCCAGGGGCAAGGGTACCTAGACCCGGTTCGTAGAGTACGCTTGGGGAGTGTGATTGTGTGTACAGCGTCTCTTTATGTCTGTCTCCACGTTGGTTGAGTGTGGAGTAAGTGCATATGAGAGCATGAGGGTGGGAATGGATGTTTGTATCTGTGTGTGCCTGTATGTCTGTGTCTGTATGTCAGGTTGGGTATCAGATGCCACCTCTCTGAGGACAGCTCAGGCCCTCCAAGGTTTGGAGGCCTATCTCCCCCCACCACTTCCCCTGCCGGGGGCGGACTCCCTCAGACGTCGGTGCGTTGGTGGTTCTTTGTGTCCGGGGGTGGGCGTCCGGGTACACACCGGCTCACTCCTTGGCGGCTGCTTATCGGGGCCTGGAGCCTGGGGCTCGCTTGGGCCACTTCGGAGGTGGGGTGCCCCCGGCCTCTCGGCCTGGGGCTCGGTCACTCAGGCACAGCTGGCTGCCGGCGGGGCTCACGGGCACGTCACTGCAGCCCCCCCTGGCTTCTGCTCCGTGGCTGCTGGGTGACCCCTCATCTGGGACTCTCCTCAGCTCTTTCTGGGACAGTGGCGCGGCTGCCCCTCTGTTGGTCTTCCTTGGTCTCTTGTGTTCTGGGGGCCTCTGGATGTCTGGGGTTTTGATCTCCTCCATACCTGCTTCATGCCCTGGAGGACGGGGCAGTGGCCCCCCACACCCTCTAGCAGATCATTACATGAGGGAACCTTTTAAGAAAACAAGCGCGTCCATGCTCACAGGTGTACACACGGGTGATCACACACACAAACTACACCCTTTTTGGCTCCTACCTCAATGCACACTGTGCTGTCGATCTTACGTGCTGCACAATAATGTTTAATATTTAGTATTTACTGTCATATTCCCATATATCATTGTGATGTGGTTTATTGTATTACTCTCGTTTTCTTCTGCTTGTTTTCTTTTTTCTTTCTCAACAGGTGATCCAGGTGATCGATATATGTATTTTTTTTTTTTTTTTTTTTTTTTCTTCTGCTTATTCTGTTGGTTTTTGTTTTTTTGCCCTTCTCCCCCGTCCCTCTTCTCAATTGTTTTTCTTCCCCTCTTTCTTTCTCCCTTTTCTTTCCCCCAGTCAAGTCTGTCCCGTATTCAGCAAGTGAAAATAAAATAAAGAATAAAAGGTGAATCAAATGGACCATTACGGCAAAGCTGGGATGGTCAATTTGGTAAAGAAAATCCGTTGGGCATCTTTCTTCGCCTTTAGACAATAATTCTGATGGCAAAAGAACCAAACGGGACAGGCAAAAAAAAGAAAAAGAAAAAAAAAAAAAAAAAAAAAAAAAAAAAAAAAAGAAAAAAAAAAAAAAAAGAAGAAAAAAAAAAAAAAAAAAAAAAAAAAAAAAAAAAAAAAAGACTAACTTTAGCAACTGAGGCTGCTTGCAAAACACTTACTTTAGCTTCCTGACTGTTTACACTCAAAAGTAGTCACTGAAACCTGCTGCTTTAATTCTAAGAACAAGTGGCCACTTAATATTGTTGAAATACCAACGCTGGATTAATGGCACTAAGCCTGCAATAAGAGGTAAACAATAAATAGCTTTCAGCAGTTCAGCAAAATTAATCCTCTTTAAGAATTGTCCAAAACAAATAAGGTCACCGTGGTTTACGGCCCATTTCTTATTCAGAACGTGGCTTGAAACATAACTGTAGCAAAGCCTATATCTGCATCAGTGTTAATCTGCTAAACTAAACTCCATCATATTGTTTAAAATATAGCCTATCCATTTTCCATCCATTGTTGGATTGTGTACTGTTTATATTTTTATACTCTTCAAAATGTTGCAGGGTGCTCAAAACATGTCTAAGATCAAATTAGTTGATGACCAACGTTTATCTCTAATCACTAAAAAATGACCTCATGAAAGCAAATTCTTACTAAACTCCACCCGTCCTTGTCTCTCAGTGTTGGTATCTGTTGTACAGTCAATGTGGGGGACGCAGCAATGACCTAAAGAGTTGTGGGGTAAACATAAGTTAAGCCGGGCCAATGTTTACATGTAGCTCTGTGGTTTGTTGCAATGTGAGTCCCCTGGGAGTCCTGAGAACGGCCAAGCCAAAGTATAAACAAGAAGTGAGGGGATCTTGGGAAAATAAGCTGATAAACTCAGGTCACATCCTTCCCCCTTTTGTTATCTGGAGTAAGGAAGATGCCTCTTTTTGAAGTGTAGTATCTGAGCATATAAAATATATAAGCACTTGAATTTAATGCTTAACTCAAAAAATGTAAAAGTGCAAAAATTATAGGTTGTTCATTATAGGCGTAGCATGTAAAAGATAGATGAATAAAAGGATAATAGATTTATTAAAAAAAAAACTATTAGGGAATATCAAAGAGATGAATAGGGATTTGAGCCTGCAGGACCCACTTATGGAAAATAATGACATTGCAATATGATCCCATCATAACTCAAAATAGAGGTCTCATGTGCTCCAGTGTTTGCAAATCATGAAAACATGAACTTCAGATTGGATTTTAGAAACTTTTTCCATTATCTTCTTTTCATGTAGAAACTTAGCAGCTACTTAAAAGAACCCCATTTAAGTTTTCTGTAATATTGTCATTTAAATCAATGTGTTGAATCTCTCTGGTGTTAGACAATCAAGGTTTCAGTATGTTAGGCACTATCTGCTGAGTCATGAGTGTGAATATATCAATACACATGTAGGTTTTCTATTAGACTTGCTATGAGTTTGGTAATGTATTTTGTTATATGTTGAACTGTGCCATATTACACCGTAATTAACCTGTGAAAAGCTTAAAATCTGCTGGTATGACATATGATACGCACGGAAAGTGGGATGCAATTTATACACAAGCTATCTAATCAAGCTCCAATTTTATTTGAATTTCAGAAAAAGAATGTTGGTGTATGTACAAATTACTGAAAGAGCAAAGTAGCAACAATTCAGACGATACTTTGTCTTAGTAAGGTGAAAACATGTTGCTATGACCCGCTGTATCTGCCAACAACGTGTTCAGTACCTCAACAGTATACAGTGACTCCTCACTTTTATTTTCTAACACAACAAGCGTTCTTATAAAGCAATGTGCAAATGTTCTTTGTCAAAACTGAACAGAAAAAGAAAAACTAAATATTTACAAAATTATTATCTTATTGTTATCCTTTTTAAAGGTACACAATGTATCGTCTAAAATGTAATGACATAGTTATCATTACTAGCTTTTGTATGAAACAAATTCATGAAATAAACTCAAACACAGATTACAGCTTAGTCTAAGCCTCCATGACATCACTAAGTAGTTTGTGGACTGTCATTTTAGTCTCGAGTTTAGCGTTAGGGTCATCACCATCATGGTATTATGTAACCGGAAATATTCGTATTTGAAGGCATGTTAAGATAGCAGCTAAAGCTAGCAAACTTGTTTAGCTAGGTGCAGTGCACAGAATCAGATACCTGGTAATTAATGCTAAGTAACATTCAAATAAAATACTATGATAAGAGACTAGATTAATGTGTGACCTAATTGCCACACCTTTAATAATGTAGAACTTTAAGCCTTAAAACATGTGTGAGTTATCAAAGGCTTACCCCTACAGTTGTTACTGGGAAGATTAGCTTGAGACATTGAAAATACTTCTTTCTACCCGCCTGTAAACAAGTTCATTTCTGATGTAACGGTGAGCATTTTATCATTGGCGTCTATGGGAAATGACTCACTTTTGGCACCAACCTCGAGTGGCTATAAAAGAAGCTGCAAACTTTGTTTCCTTTTTCAGTTTATCATCATCCTAATATTTTTTAAGAAGATAAGCTGATGTAAATTGTGGCTGCAGCATTATTGCTACATTCACTTGACTGTTTTGTTAAGCCAATTCCAGCAGTCACTGTGACTAAATAAACCTCTAAATTTTCACCAAAGAAATCTAACTGTGAGAAAAATTATTAAGTAAGCAAGTGAGTGAATCATGCAGTAACAAGTTCCATCCTTTCAGTGGAGAGAACAGATGGTTGTGGTAATGTTGAATTACTGCAGAGCAGAGGGACATAGACACTGACCTCAATAGATACTAACACCTGTAACCATGGTAACTGTTCACAAAGCTGGTGACATCAGAAGCAGTTTTTAAACAAGGAATTAAAATGTCACTCAAACTCGAATTGATTTGAAAAACAAAAAAAATAAAATAAACCTTTTCAACAGAGAACTGTAATTTAACCTAAATGGCCACCAGGTGCTAAAATGAATGCAGCTGTTAACTGTATGGTAGGCTCATTTAACATCATCCATGTGCAGAGTAAATCACATACTCCTTTTCATTTGACTCTTTACCTGAGGTCACTAGAGACACCATGGAAAGAATGTATAGCATGGAATATGGTAAACTAGGAAGCGAGTGCAGTAAAATACTGGTATTCTGGAGAGCTGGCCATTGTTAACTCTGAGAATAAAAATCTCATAACACAACTGTGTCAAACCACCAAGGGCAGTGAAACTTACAAAGCAGTTGTTATCTATGTTTTGACCAACCTTTTATATGTGTTTTAGGTATCTGTTATGTATTGTGCATATGTAACTTTGGACAACTGAAGTAGCTTCTTCAGCTTTCCAACATTGGTGTTACTGATTATTTTACAATCATTTAAAAAAGCAGAACAAAAAATTCATTTGTGACACATGCATTAACGTACTGTATCCATGCCAAGCTGGCTGCTGTGTTATAATAAGTATCAATGAACTACAGTATATCCTCTCCACTATAGTGTCTTATCATAGTTTAGGCATCTTTATATCATGGTAAAGAAGTTTAAAAAATGTAATCAGCACAGTCAAGTTCTTTGTCTCCATTATCGCCTATATCGGCACACTCTGTAATGCATCCCTGCTAAATTATTTTCAATATCTACTATTACTAGTTATCTGTTGATTTCTGTTTGCAGGACAAGTCATAATGATTTCAGTTGCTATTATTTTGCAATTATTAACTTTTTAAAAATGAGCTTAACTTTACAGACTGGAGGTCGGCTTGTAATTGGATTTTTAGAGTGATGTTCTCGTATGTGATTGTGTGCGTTGGCGAATTAGGAGTTGTGACAGTTCACATCTGTCTCTCTACCTCTATCTCTTTTTCACACACTCACAAACACACACACACACACACACACACGTCCTCTGTTTCTATATATGTCCATGAGCACAGGGTCTATACTGTGTGTGTTCGTGCAAGTTTAATATGTGTATATGTGTGTACACAGGCAAGAGATTTTTTTTTTTTTTTTTTTTTTTTGTATATCCAGGGCACATTGTCTGGACAGGGAAAATGAGAATGGATGGGATTGTAATTACTGAATGGAGATATCCACACAGTGTGAAATTAGAAAAGGCTGGGCGAAAACCTCCCACGGGCACAGCCAGTAAAGAGAGAGAAGTTGTCATGGTGATAGGTGAATTCAAACAGGGCTTTGCAAACCTTCGGGGAAAGAGGTGCGAGTGCGTACGAACGAGTTGTTCCTGTGTATGTGTGTGTTGGGTGGCGGTGGTTATTTGGGGTGTGTTTATGGATTCCTTTTGTGAACAAGGAGAAAAAAAGTTGCTGCGACCTTGATGAAGACACGCAAAATGTGATGTTTTCAATTTTTCTACATTCAGACTCACAGTAAGCTTTACCTGAACTGAGCGTGGAGTGTCTTACTTACACGGTTTAGGATTTGAACTAGGATGCAGGGCACATATTATGCTTACTTATCAAAAACTCACCTTTTAGAGGTTTAAACAGCTGAGCGACTGACTTTGCCCTGAATTAGTAAAACTATGTATGTGCTTCCCTTTGTTGCCTTCCTTTTTTAATGTGCTGAAAAACTGAATTCTAGTGGCTGTTAAGCGGAATAAGCACGTAGATATGCTGTAAATGAATTCATTGTTTTGCTCAAAGACATTCACGGTTACTTTAAGGACACAACAGCACCCTGCTGCCAAACAGGGTGCAACAGCTCTGTCTTCAAGGACACAGTCTGTTGCCAAAACACTGTGTACACTCTTTAAAAAAAGAAAAACTGTATTTTCAGTACAGTGCCGTATCCCTAAAACTATGACATGTTTGCATCTTTTTTTCTGCAGTGAAAGCTGGCAAAGAGTAGCTTCCACTTCTTCAGCTTCTCCCAGAATTCTTAAATTCCAGGCAGTAGTTTGGCTTTAGAGACAAAACAAAGCATTTAAACAACCATTAAATTCGTATTTTTGTTTATTTAAAAAGCAAGTTGAGTACTGCCTTCTACAAAAGTGGAACCTATATAACCTTATTGAAGATGTTTTATTAATTTTGTTCTGCGTTGCTGGCAGGCATTAAACATGAATGAATACCATTGCTGTGGATTCAGTTTGTTTCTAAAGAATCATATTCCATAAAGCATTGCACATTGTTCACTGTGCAAATGTGTATCTTATATTGTTCAAACATATTTGTTTTTATGCATTTTACCACTGCTATTTACTGAATACTGCTCTTTAAATTAGTCTGGGGAAAAGATTATGTCATCATTGACCATATGGAAGTGCTGGAAGTAATTACAATGAGGATTTTAATTTAATTCATAGTCTAGGACTCTCTCTGGGACAATTTGAGATATTTCTTAATTAAAAACTGGGCAACATTTTATAATATAATACAATATCATATTTTAAACACTGACATTTACCACAGTTTCCATTAATTATTTATTCCTTTTTTAAAATCCTTTTGTGATCATGTAATGGATAAACTTCCAAGCAGATTACTGTGACAAATACTTGTTTCTATTTTAATTTAGATTGTGCAGATGAATATCACACTACCACACAAATTAGGGGCTCACTTTTTACAAAACAGCTGACAAACATTTGTTTTCTCTTCATTTTCAGATAAAAGGTGGTAACCAAAAAATAGGAAATTCTCAAATAACAGCATGCTTTGTTGTATATTTGGGTAAATGAATGCAATAAGGTAAATAACTAAAAGAGAGGCGCTATTAGTCTCTTTTTTTATATCCTGAGAAGGTTGAAATAAAAAAACAGAACAATTAAATCACACAACATCCCTCTTCACCTCTCAAAAATAGCTCTCATTCACAGATTCATTGATGCAGCTGCTAATCACGCTTTCACGTTATTTACTTTGTTTTTTGCGTCTTTAGGTCAGGTGAAAGGATTTTAAAACAACACAGGAGCAGATAAATAAACACCAAGTGCTTGTTCTATATTAACAGTATGTAATATATTCAGAAATAAAATGACAGGCTGATGATAGAAGGTTCGGTTCACTAACAAGCTAGCATTGTGGGTATGTGGCCATGGTGGTCTGTTGGAGAAGATACAAGTGTGGGATGCGCTGAAAGCACTGGCACCAAGCCATCTATTTCACATGCCACGACTGTATTACGTAACCAGAAGCAGGAGACAGGGAGGAGTAGATTCCTTTGTCATAGTTCAAAGTGCACAGTGAAAAGATAATGGCCTCCTTTTATCAGTAGGCCATAGTAATGAGCTTGTTCATCACTTATGGGAGGAGAGCGTAGGGGAAGGGAAGGATGGGTGGGAGGTCAGAGGGTTGGCGGGTGGTTGCATGGAGTGGGGGCTGAGGAATGCCCATCCATCAGGCGCCATACCCAGAGTCTGGCTAGAGACCCAGCCCCCTCAAACCTCCAGACCTGTTCATCACCGTCTGTACAAGTGAAGAGAAAACTACCACATTATATATGGAGGAACAAAAATGCCATAATGGTATTGCTTTCAACAAATATGTAGTCTGTTCTCTTTTTTCAAATAAAACAGCCCCAAATATAATAAATTCACGAAATTGTCACATGGGATCTATTCAGTAGAGTTTTAAAACACCCAACTTGAAAAAACCTTTAAGACTAATGTTTTTTAAGTGGACATGCCTGTATTACATATTTTAGAGACTGCTCTGAGGACACTCTTCACCTTTGCAATGTAGAAAATTGAGTTTCCTAAAGTAGAATTTTAATACAAACCACTATTTCTGCCTAAGTTAACCAAACAATGAATAAAACAAAAGCAAACAGAGAATGAAAATGAAACTTAAGTTTACATATAGCATGAAAAAAGCCTTGAAAACATTTGTCTTGAGTTCCACATGGAACAATTTTTTTGTCAGGCTGTTTTCACTTTCATAAGGAATTTTGTAGTGTTTTTAAAAAACATAAAACCTTATGTTGATAAGCATTGATTTTTTTCATTGATTTATTCATTGTTTGATATATTTGTCCTGGCTGTCTTCCACCCATCCATCCATCCATTTGCTTATCTAATTCAGGGTCGTGGGGTGGTTTGGCGCCTATCCCAGCTGTCATAGGGTGGAAGGCAGGGTAAAGCCCAATGACAGCTAGGATACGGACACAGCAAGTGGTGGTAAGAAGGTTATGGTTTTGAGTCCGCTACCCAACCAGGGTAGTAAGTAACTAGCCGTAAGTGTGAGTCTTATCTGTCATCATCACAGGCTATCTATCTATAGTAACATACAAACTACTTTGTACTATTGTTGTCATCATACCTGACAGTCAGTTTCCCAGTCCTCCAGTCTTCCAACTCTAATTTCCCAAAGTAGAGTAATATGGTGAAGCTAGATTTGTTTTCATATATATCAGTAAAGATAAATTTTGTAAGCAGATTTTGAGCAGGAATCTTGCAGACCTCTACATCTACTTGTCACAACATCAGTTTCAGTGCAGCAAACCTGTTTGCTGGGTATTCAGAGCTTAACGACACTCCCAATGGATTTCGTCACTTGAAAGGACGGTCCAGACTATCCAGTCCTGTTTGAACCTGATCATAAGATCAAACAGGTTTACTGTCATGCAGTAGATTTGTGTTAAATACTGAATGTATATATATTGCTTCATTTAGTTGTCCTGACTTGCTTGTGTATGTCTTTTGCTTTTTCTGCACATCATGCTCACTGATGTGCCCTTAGGAGTTACTGATGTCATATTCTAATGAAAGCATCCAGCACAAATAATCATAATCAGTTCAGCCTTCCAAAAGACTCTCTAATTAGCAACATGATTTAATCAAAGTATCAGCCAAAAAGAGTATTTACTACATAATGTTTTTTTAAAGAGTGAATAGTTTCAGCAATGAACACAACAAAATAACTGAACAAACCTTGTATGTTGATTTTTACTTAAGTCTATTAATGTAACTCTTATTAAATCAATGGATTTCCATTAAAATTTCTTGCAAGTGTCATACAAAATAAGAAAGACTTGGTCTCAGCTCTTTGTCTCTGATTATTACAACCAGATGAAAGGTTTCCAGGTGGCAAAGACTTGACAGACTACCATCCCAATGTGGGGTCGCTGACCTCCACTTTCCTTCTGGTTCAAGAAGCAACCCCCCTCAGCCCCACAGGACATACAGCTTGTATGAGCTTAGAGGAGGGGGAGGAATATGCATGGATGTGTATGTATACATATGTGCATGAGGTGAAGCCTTGCTCTAGGGAAGAGCTTGTTCTCCTGGTTGACCTTGAATATTCTCATTCATTTCACTGATAGCTGTGAATATGAATGCATCCTCTGACTGCACTTTGCTAAGGTTGAAACTAACCGCAACTAACCTGCCCGATCTAACCTGATACGGGTTCTGTAAGGTGCATAAATTTGGTGTTAAATAAATATTTATCAGATCCTTAAAATTCCAAGTAGGTATTGAGAGTGAACATAAGAAGCATCTGAGTGCACAGTTAATGACCCTAAACCTAAAAGGAGTCTATGTGCTCATTTAGAGAAATCTGGCCTTGAATTACTAAAGTCTGCTTTGCAAATCATTTCACTAATAAATGTAATTTGTATGCCTCTTTATTCTTTGCATTCACTGTATTTGTTATGGTTTATTGCTGAGAACCAAAGCAAGTGTAGCGCAGAGTTTGAAGTATTTTACATTAAGATTTCAGGTAACATTAAATGACATTTGATGACTATTAGTTCAGTTCAATTCAATTAATATTTATATATATATTTATATATTCAATATCGCACTCAATAACGCTCTGCTCCAGCATTCTGCCATCAAAAGAACACTGTTTACTTGTTGTCTGTATCAAAGAAACCACATGCCCTCTAATGTTAACATTCATCCATTTTATATTTCAGTTTAACAGCCATGTATGATTGATGTTGCAGTCCATTTTAGCACACTGTAAATCCTACCAGTTATCCTCCTTACCCCACAGTGACAAACATGTCCACCAGTGACAGTCTAGGCTGAATATTATTCAAGTGTTGACATGAACCCATGGCAAGGTTACGTTTGAGTCGAGCACCTTTAAAGTGCTCGACTCAAACCTTACATTTGTTTTAACATTGGTTGAGTCCTCGACTACAGCTCCAAAAATGGCTGCTGTGAAGTGTAGTGTTTAAATAAATGTATGCATCACTGTAATCATTTTGAATTTGAGGCCCAGGCAAGTGACAAATAGGGCCTGCCATTATTATTATTAATAACAAACAGTAATCTGGAAATGAGATAATAATGATTAGAAGATTGAGATTTATTGACATGTGGCTTTGGTATCTAGTTTGAGCAAATGAACTGTTATGATAATTGTGTATTAAAAACATCTTTAAAAGAAATCACATTTCTTTGCATAACCAGGAAAAAAAATCATTAGATACAGCTGTAGGCTAAATTCTACCTAGAGTCATGTATTGAAAGATTTAAGGTTATCCTCTCACACTGGTGCTGGTTTTACCTAACAGTGTGTCTGCTAAGCCTGTCCCTGAGCCTGGTTCTGCCAGAGGATTTACTCCCGTAAAAATACATTTTTTCCATCCCACTGTTGCCAAGGTGCTTGCTCATTGAGTGTCATCTAACTGTTAGGGTTTGGGGCTCTTTATGTTTTCTCTGTATTATTATTGTACAATATAAAATGCCTTAATGTCAACATTTTGATAACCCTCGGGGTCAAGCATGACTTCTGATCAGTGGTTGGCATATTATACTGAGAAAACTGCAAGCAGCAGTACCAGTGACCAAGACATTAGCCAATTCCCAATAGGCGCTTTTGCAATAGACTGACCGAGGTGCCAGAGCTAAATTACTGCAGGACTAGAAACCAGAGTGACACGTTGTTGTGGTTAGTCTGGAAATTCAGGTTAGTGGGAAACTGGGGTCAGGTCATTTACCATAGACAACTGTGGATTCTTTTAGGCTATTTCTAATGTTATTGGGGGTTGTTTGTAGTAAGAAAGGTATCCATATGGTTGCCATATGGAAGAATAACATTTGCCATAAATAACCACATAGTTTTGGATGATTATTCACATTTTATAGTATGGAGTTGCGCCGGGGGGGGGAGTTGGGCTCATTATTAAAATCCTAGCGCTTAGTTGTCGCTCACTCCGAATGCCAGTGGCAGAACAGCTGCTGTGTTGAAGTGTAGAGGTGCTTAAAAACCAGCAAATTCACTCTCTCCGATTTTTATTGCTTGTTTTTTTTCTTTACTTGGATAATGTTTCTGGTTCCGGAGGCCTGGTGTAAAACTGAACAGTTAAAGCTGTCATGTCATGGACAAGTTTAAGGGTTATTAATTCAGTTCGATGAATATTTTGCACAGAGACCTGTGGATTTACTGCAGGTCTTATCTTCTGTCATTTTCCCACTATTGACAGTGTGTTGCTTGTTCCGGCTCACTTATGCTGCTTCTCATTCAAAAATTCTTATGTCCTCTTATCGCGTCAATCATTTTCTGACTACTGTGCATGGGCCAATCAACCTAAATATCCTTCAGGCATATTTTTGCTCACTCAACCACTCCCCCATCGCCACATAGATCTTTAGATTGTTCTGGGAAACTTACCACCAGTGTTTACATTCCAGACAATATTGTCCTTTATCTTCATTTTCAGCCTGTGTCTAGCTGTGACCTCACCCATGAGTCTGATTGTTACAAGCTCAAACCCGGGATTCAGTTTAAAGTTACTGAAAAATGTTGAAAAAAAACTGCCCATTATCACAGCTCTGGTGCAAATATCCTTAACAAGTAAATGGAAAGGGCTGGTTACCTTCCATTTTACATTTCCATACATTTTTCTCAAGTATACACAAGTTCCCCTGCAGGGAAAATTATGCACTTTCTCCACTAAATTGACCAGCCCAACATACCATGCTTGTCTTTAATAGCACACACAGCGGGAAGTCTGATATATCTGGAGAAAGAAAATAAGGCCAATCTGAGTCTGTCACAGTTATGCATATTTAATTAATTCCATTTTTTTTTTCATCTCGACCACAAAAATAAATAAATCTTGGAAACGGCAAACTATTGAAATATGGCCTTGTGGCCTTGACGTTGTATCTATCTATTAATATCAGGATTAAAAAAATAATCATTCCTTATTTAATCTTCACAGTTTTGTTTCATTTGAATAAGAAAAACTTCTTTTATGGTGTTATACAGCTTTTGTTGTGGTGATTTGAACTGGAATACCAATAAATATATATTTAAAATGAAAGGAAGAAATAATAAAACAACCTCTTGAGAGTCCTTCAATTATTTAGGGGCTTTGGGGCATGGAGCATGGCAGGCTCGGTGGAGCAGTGTTAAAGCTGAGGCACTTTGTGCTTGCAATCGGAGATGAAGAGGCTATTTGTCTGTGTAGTGTGCAAAGCTCTTATCAGGGATTTGTTTGTGGCACAACTTAATTTGCATAAATTTCTTGGAGTGTAAGATGAAAACTCTGCGCTCTTGGCTGGAGCAGGAGGAACAGATTGCCCTCACAATGCACATTCCTTCAAACAACTCAAATCGTTGTTCTAATGTGGAACTTAGATTAAGTTTTTCATCTCAACGGTCTGACCATTAAGTAGTTCTTCTTTCCCCCAAATTTTCACATGCAACAAGTATCCCGGCTGCTTATCTATCAAGTATTGAATCGTGAAGACTATTTGAAGTTTATTACAATTCCTATTTGTTACAGCTTACGGCATAAACTCTGTTAGTCATATGTTAACATTGTACTCAGGGATTGCTGAGATCTGAGAACATGATGACCTGTAAGTGAGTCCTATACCCTCACTGAGCACAAAATGTAACAAAAAACTAGTGATCTGGGATGTGTAACAACATTTTATTAAAACTATCTCTTTAATTTTTATTTATTTATTTATTTTTACAAATTACAGCAAAATCATGTCAAGTATTAGCAGTAAAATGTATGCAAACATGACTTTCCTTATTTTGGACATATCAGGCTGGCCTATTAATGAAGTCGAGGTCCCAGTCTAGTTGGCCTTTGTGTGCTACTTGTTTTAAGTATTCTTTAAACATACATCATTGCCCTGCTAAACTTGCAATTAAAAGATGTGCCTGCTGATATTCTGTGTGTTACGGATATGTGAATCTAAAGCCTGGCATATCTGCTTTGTGTGATGTGAAAATTATTCCAGGGCCCTAATGCTCCATCGATTCCCAAAATAAAACAAGGACTGAAGGAAAGTTGGGAGTAAAATCTAGTGAAGATAGCCTAGTTTACGTATAATGCCAATGATGCCTGCAACCTACAGAGAGATCTTTGGGCTAACGTAAGCACAGCATCACATGCAAAGTTTAAGAGTGACAGGTAAATGGTTTTTAATAAAAGGTACACATTGAATGGTTGTGGTAAAGCAAGAAAACTGCAGCTACTACCTGAATGAAAATGTTGCTGCATTGGTATAATTATTTTCTACCAAAAGAATTATGATCCTATACGTGGGCCATTCATCTTGTCTGAAGCACTGAAATATTGGTGTCCGGGACACCGTGAACCAAAAGCCATGCACTGTAAAGTTTTAAAAGCTTTTGCAAAGGTGTGTGTGTAGGTGTGTGTGTGTGTGTATACGTGTATATGTGTGTGTTATTAGGCTGTAGAGCATTACAGTGGCTGTTTTTGGATTCAGATCTATTAAAAAAAACCACAGGACACAGTACTGTGTCGTGCTGAAAAGATGAGCAGATAGACGATTGGATGTGGAAAAAGTATAGTCAGAGAGTTGATAATACAACAAGCGGATTGTTCTCCAAAGCTATTTAAAGCATATGAATGAGCCCTGGGTGACTGGTTCCTTCATTTCCATGAACACATACACATATTAGTGTGTATGTGTTCATGGAAAGGCTGTAGGCACCTTCCCACATATATCTGCACTGCTGCCCTAAAGGCTCACTGACCACTGATGTTTATTTTTCTGTCTCTGAAAATGGTCCCAAACAAATTTACCTGTGCAATGTTTGCTAAATACTACCCAGTTAGGGATGAAACAAACACCATGCAATGATTTTTGCTTAGGTTTGCCAACCACTAGAATAAGAATTCAAATTTTAATGTAAAAAGTTTTTAAAAAGCGCTTATCCTGGTTATAGTCACGGAAACCCTGCCAGTGTGACCCTGGTGCGATAGTTCACCTGGAATATTCACTGCTGAATATCCAGCAAACACTTTCTGATAATGATAATAATAATAATGGAAGACAAAAAACACACGTGTAGAACCAATAGTCTTTTTATCCATTTTCCAATAAAAAATACATTCATACAGAAACTATTTTACAAAACAATTTCAAATGAAAAAATTTCATTATGCCATAAAATGAACAAAAATAGAGCCTCATATTTTCCATGTTTATCCAATAAAGATTCTCTAGCTAAAGATAGGGCATCTTTGCAGGTCAAGTTGGGGAAAAAATGACATGGCAAATAAAAAAACGTAATACTTAGCGAACACCAGAATTCAAAATTATTACAATTCAAGTGTCCAGAACAATTCACGTCTGAAAGTAGTTGTTTTCTTCTTTTCTTTTTTTTCTCTATTAAACATGATAGGCCACGGGTCTAGGCGATACTGATGTCATTTTAAAATGTACATTTTTTTTTCTGACTTTATTTTTTTTTCCCAAAAATCAAAACAAAGATGTTACAGAAGCAAATGAAGGAGTATGGAGTGCATCTATTTTACAATAATTCTTTAGCCTTTTATCGTTCACATTTGGAAACAACACACTGCACTTGTTTTTGGTCCCACACCTGTTCAAAATAGAAGCTTCCTTACAAAATTCTCGTAGTTTACAATGTAACATATCTTTGTGTTTCTCAGTGTAAAAACAAAAATAACACTGCAGACAAATGAATGTTCAACAGGTTCACCGGAGACGTGTTGAGTTTTAACAAGGCTACCTGTGATGTTGACAAAGTGAGACATTAAGTAACTGATGAATGAATGAATGTTCTTTCTAAACTTTTCCATCTGTCATAATTTTTGTGTATAATATAGCGGCGCCAAAATATTTCTACAAGTGGAGAAAGTGGCCATGAGATTATCCACTTGTGCGGTCATCGGATTTTTTTGTTTCAGCTCACTGAGAAGTGTGACGAAGTCATGTTACCTATGTTGAAACGTGAACATAGTGAAGTTGGTACAAACAGCTCGTCCTTGTCTCACCTTAGGTTACCAGCACAAACCTCTAGCTCTGAAACACAGCTCAGTTGAACTGGTTGGACTGGTTTTTTGTACCGTTAAGTCAGATCGTGGGCTGTTAAAACTAGAACTGAGTAAAGACACTGACTCACCTTGGAGGTGAGACTTCCCGAAACATCCAATATCAAACCACTCTCTTGACTGAGAATGTGGTCATTAGCCTACTTTAAACGAGTCATCCTTTGCTTTTGAGAATATGTCATAATGGACCCAATGTAAATGTTGCCTTTGCAGTAAATCTTGATTTGCCACTCTCGGTGGCTGACCACACAACATTTCATGAGAACGTGCTTCCAAGACTCTGTACCTCTGACAGCAAGTTACAGTTAATCTGAAGTGCATCCACGCAATCGTATACTACATAGTAGTAAATCAATATAAAAGTGAATTGCTTTTCCAAGTTCTCCACAATTCTGTCTCAGATCTGGATAATTTTGAAGACTATGATTTAGTTCTGAAATATCTATGATATATTTAACACAGACGTGTAAATGGCAGTCGTTATGAAGCTGATATAGTTACTTTTGTTTTAATATTCAAGAGTTTAGAGGAGTTTGTCGCGAGGGAAAAGGGCAAAAGGTGCAACTGTATGGATCAGAGCCTTTATAAAGCTATTCAATAACGCACAACTGCATTCGCAATGGTCATTTGGTGTATGTGTGTATGTATAACAGAGTGATCTATTCAACAGGACAAGGCCACTTACATAAGGCATCGGTAAGGTCAACAGTGCATTTACAGACAGAACAAAAGAGAAAAGCAAAAGTGAAGAAAAAGGAAGAAAAATCCCACAATCAAAATATTTGCAAACAGTGGTATCCCCAACTTATAAAGAGAATGAAAAAAACAATATGGCAAAACAAAATGACTGCCTTATGTGTTTTGTACAATACTATGATACTGAGTATTATGAAGGTAGCTGCTCTTGAATGGAATTTTGTTGTCCTATAAGGTGAGCAACACATCCCCAGATCCCATGCAACTTCTGATATAATGGCAATAACTGTGCACAATTGTTGTTGTTTTTGTTTTTTTTTTTCCTTTTAAGATACAAAGCTTACACAGTGGAAAACAAAATGAGCTTTATAGCGTGTATGTTTTGAGACAGGCTACGTAATACATTGCACATTTAATAGCTGCACTAAACAAAACAACCTCCCATTTTTAGACAGGGAGCTGTAGTTTCACCTCCAGGCAGAAAGGGGGCAATCTCTATCCAATCAGCCCCACTAAACTACCCCCCTACTCCTCTCCACAGCTGACAGAATCAGTCATGACAGACAGAACTTTTTGCTTGCATTCATTCTTAGAGAGACAACACATAACCCTCCCTCAAAAAGAAAAAATAAACCTCCCGAGTATAACATCACCCTTGCTATGTCATTCACTCGCAGTTCCACAATGCAAGCTCCATCCATTCCATAAAGCCAGCACAGGCATCCAGTTGCAGGCACTCACAGTCCCCATGCGCACAGGCAAACACACTGTCAGTGGAGGAATGGCACCCCAACCCCTGGAGTCCCAAATTTCTCCAGGAATAAAGCGTTGAACACCATACAGAAGAGTCTCTTCCCATCTTCTCCAGCCTAGATCTTTCCCATTTTTGGAGTCTCTTTTTGCCCTCCCGCTCCTCCATAAAAGCCTTTCAAGAGCAATCACCACAGCGAGGTGTTGGAGGCACTAAGTATGGTGCAAATAATAGCCTGCGTTGCTTCATGTTTTTCCACTGACTGGAACACGACGGTGCCCCTGTTAATGCTCCCAGGACACACCGGCCTCGCTGATCTCCACAGGTCAGGACAATTAACCCAAATCATCCCTCAGAGCTCTCAACATGAAGACCATCTTAGATGTGCCTCTTCATGTGCAGCGCCAGGTGGTCAGAACGGGAGAAACACCTAAGAAGAGAAGAAAAAACCATCAGATCCAGCCACTAAACTGAAGAACTAAACAAATGACTATAACTTGTTGAAGGTAAAAGGTTGCTTATCTTAACAACTAACTAGGCTACAATGACTAAGCAAAATGCTTCTAAATTCAACTGAATAAGTTAATAGACCAAAAAAAACCCCGAAACACTGTAATAAACAAAGCTATCACTTCGGCTGCAGGAGATGAAGGGAAAGGAAATGAAAAATCTCATTTTTAATTGAAGGAGAATGTTCACACATCCATCCGAGACGCTAATCAACACAAGAACCCTGGGGTGGTTTGTTAACATGTGAAACCAGTGAAACAAACAATATAAAGCTTCTTTTTCACCCATCAAAGACGCTTGTTGGATTCCATTTAGATTAAAGTACCTATGGCTATGCAGCCCAATTTTATTCTGCTTGTTTGGTATCGGATACTATTCTTACTCTCTGTGCTATATAACATGAACATGTGATCGATTGAAAGAATGGGCTCATGCCTCCCCCTTCCACCTAGTCCCTTATCCCAGTCTGTATAGGTTTGGCTGATGTTTTAAATAGCGCCCTGGTAGAAGAGACCCAAACTTCACGCTGTTCAGTCTCACCACACTCCTCCCATCCATTGTACTCAACTCTCTTTTTATCCACCCCCTTGACCTCAACCATTTTCATCCTTAACCCTCATTCATCCCTCCCACTAGCATGTCATTTTGATAAACTAATTTGCTGCTTTCTTTGTCAGTAAAGAAGTGCTTGGCACCCAAAATATAAAGAAGGGGAGTAGTTCTTATGAAGAGGGGTTAAATTATGTTACAGCACTTTGTTTTGAGAGGCATTTGCTATTGTAACAAAAAAAAGAAGAATAATGTGACTAATTATGGTGACATATGACAATAAAAACCATCTCACCTGTCGCAGTGACTGCATTTAAATGGCTTTGCTCCAGTGTGCTTCCTGAAGTGTCTGGTGAGTTCATCGCTTCGTGCAAAGCGCCACTCGCAGCCTTCCCATGAACACCTGTAAGGCTTCTCGCCTACAAGAATGAACGTAAAGAAAAGCAAAATATTAAAGCCAGTCATGTCATTTTTCATCTGAGTTCAGAACCTTGCATTTACTTAGCTATTCGAGCAGCCTCTGCAGGTTTACCAGAGAGTTAAGAATTTCTAAATCACAATATAAATATTTTAAACTACAATTTCTCAGATATACAGCCAATATGTACAGTACAAGTAAAATAAATATGATCCTGTGCAGGTGGTAAGTAGATTGGGCTGACTACTGTAAGACGAATAGAAAAACAACCTCGTGCCTTGTGGGCCTCAAGAGCTGTGGTATGCAGCTGTAAGAAGCTGTTAGAGTAGAAGGCTTATGTAACAGGGGCCGAGCCACATGAAAAAAATAGAGACTGCTCCTAATGGTCCTACAGACCATTAACCATCATTAACCATGTGGCTAACGTGGCTGGAGAACGATGCTAGGAATGTGACTTCATCTGCTAATGGAGGGCCAAGCTGTAAACAGCCTGGCAGAGGTCAAAGGTGACGAGGGAAACTGCTCACATTTGAGCCCCTAACAAAACAGTGCAAATGTCAGATTCCCATAATGTCTCACTCTCTCTCTCGGTCTCTCTTTTTTGGGAAGTTGTATGCAAATGAGCGAGTTTCGGAAGCTTTTCCCATGGTGAAATCTGAGAACTGTTGATTTGTTTTCAGGATCCACATCCTCTGGGTGCTGCTCGGCCACAAAAGAACATCCCTCCCCTTCGCGTCTCTCTCCCTCTCTCACGCACTCCCCGCCTCCCTTTGCCCTGCATGAAGTCACGTTCCTCTGTGTGAATTAGGTCATAGTTGAGGGCATTCCTCCTGACAAACTATTCAAAGTATGTGGGAGTATTTTTTCAGAACTTTGAGCAATAACTCGGCGCTTCAGTTCGGCTATCATCGCTTTCGAAAGGCTCACTGTCAGGCCAGTTTACCTGTGTGTGTCCGCTGGTGTGCTTTGAGGTGCGAGCTCTTGGTGTACACCTTCCTGCATCCGTTGAAGTGACACCTGTGCACACGCCTCCTCCCGTCAGGTGATGCCTCCCCGCTGGTCAGACCTGACCTTTCCAGGCTCCTCTCCATGCCCCCAGCCCTTATTTTCCCTGTTGAATGCATCACTGTCTGTATCCCAATCCACGTCTGGGCTACAGAGCCCTCCTTGCCGAGCTCAGGCGAGGACGGTGGTGTGCTGATGATGCCGGAGGCCACGTCATCGCCGTTGTCGGCCAGAATATCAGTTAAAGAGCTGGAGGTGAAGTCGAGGGTAGGGGAGAGCTCCTCTGAGCTGTCCGAGGCCTCGCTGCTGGCATCGGAGTTGAAACCACCAGCATCATGGTTCTGGCTATCCTGATTGTCTTCCTCCTCCTTAATGTGGGTGATCTTTGGGTCCGACTCACTTGACTTGTCCCCGCAGGCAAGCAGCAGCTTGCTCCACAAGTCTTCCTGGGTCTCAAATTTAAGGTCCGTGGCTGAGACGTAAGGCTCGCTCTGGAGGTATCTCTCCAGCTCGAGACATGTCTGTGTAGATGAAAGACAAGATAGACAAGATAGAAATGAGTTCAATGGAGCACAGAGCCAAAGGCGTGTAACAGAACTCTTACATTCAACCTGAAAGTCCTTAAAACCACCAAAAAAGACCATTTGTTTATACAGGAAACACAAGACTCAGGTATTCTCCTCTGCACTGTATTTATTCTAAGCAGCAGCAAAAAAGGGGGGTATGCTGTGACACTGTAACATCACCAGCCCTGTTTCTTCTCTGCCTGCAGGAATGAAGTAAGACACAATGTCCTATGCAGAGGATAGTCAAGTACACTCTAAGTGTGTTCTCTGAGCCCATATCAGGGAGGATTACAAGCACCACATTTCCTTCTGAGAGACTGCAAGAACAAGGTGCTCTTACCCACGAACGCAGGCATGGTTTGAATGTGTGTAGGTGTGTGCAGAGGTTGGTCATGAAATTTACATATGCTACAGAGCCCCCCATTGGGTTAGGGAAGTGCTTGTAGATCTTTTAAATCTATCAATTATTCAACATAATGTGGATTTAATAATGCATTTGGAGGCATTGCTAGAAATAACATAGCACACCAGGGACTGAGTGGAGGGAGGTCTGGTTCATGGGGGTTCATAAAAAGCCTGGCATGAATACTGCAACAGCCACTGTGGATCGTGGGCCTGTTTTCTGTGAAAAGGAAGTGAGAGAGCACTTCCTTAACCCTCTGCAGTCAGCAAGCACAGGCCAGATACGAAGGCCACAAACAGGCCTGTGCAGTTTCCTAATGAAGCAAATATAAAATTACAGCCAAATGTTATTATAACAGAACTGACTGGAACAGTGGCAGCCAAAGCTTGAGGAAACCTGGATCCAAGAGGTCATGGGACAAATACGTTTTTCGGACTTTTTCCAAACTCCTCCTAAAACGATTTATTCCCTTAGAGAGAAATTGACATTTTCCTAGTTGCTTGGAAGTTTATAGGGTCAAAATGAAAATGAAACTATCCGAGAGGGGACTATCCCTCTTTGGCTGATCTGGTTACAGGCAGCACAAGCATCACTTGACAAAACGCTAAAATAAAGGAAGAACGACAAATCTCACCAACAACATTTTTAAAATATTATAAGAATACCATACTGAATAAATAAAGCTTATCTAGAGATGGAGGATGAGATGGAATAAAATTAAACCACAGGTACCAGGCAGCAACTACAAACACCTTTCGTGTGTGTGTGTGTGTGTGTATATATATATATATATATATATATATATATATATATATATATATATATATATATATATATTCTAAAAGAGGACTATCATGGGAAAATCTTCGTGTCTTGGGAATGAAAAAGAAGGCATTGACTTCATATGTTTCTTGTCAGCAGAGCTGGATAAATCCCAGGCGAGCTTTAAATGCCTGAGAGGGCGACTTGGAATGAAGCCCGGCCATATCTGATAGACGGGGAGACAGAGAAGACTGAAGAGTAAGGCCAATTCGTTTCCCAATCTGAGCAAGAAGCGACTTGTACCCTTCCCGTCACTACCAGTGTAAAACTCCACTGTTTTGTCAACCAGGCGGCCGCCTGGTCGAGCAACGGTTCAATAGAAACCAGCCTCTCTCTCTTATTCTCTCTCTTTCTGACAGTCTGTCACTCTCATTTGTATGTGTGGGTCCGTGTGACAGCAAGAGGGAGTGAGCGGCAGGCAGAGGGGGCAGAGAGAAAGTCAGGAGGAGGAGATACGCGCAAAGGCGCACGGCAAGCCATTCACTCGCTACATCTGCAACACGGCGTGTTTTTCATTTATCACAAACCGATGTGCCTGTATAAGCTGCATGCCTGAGCCGAAATTGTCCACAATACGAGCAAACCACCACTGAACAACTGTGCGCGCGCCGTAGCACCAGAAAATACTGTAAAACTGCAAGTAATTTAAAGCATATTTTATGAAATGCGTCAAAAAACTAAAGAAGACACGTAATAAGTCCGCATTTTTACAAACATACTATAAAAATACCTAAGAGATCTGTCTGGAACTTGCACCATTTCCCCTATAACCGGAGGCAAACCAAGTTTTGAGAAATAAATTTATAAATCTGCATTACTGAATCAAACGCGCGCTCACATTACATGAAACTACTCTGACATTTGCCAGTCGGCGCGCAGCTGTCACTTAAAACAAGTTTCTGGAAATTACGCACTCTGCTGGCACTTCACACACGAGCCCGTGGCACTATCTGTCAAACTGAGGAATCGAGTGTTTGGAATCAGTCGTCAGCCTACCTGCTGCCAATACTCTTCCAGAGATGGTAAAGCTGAAAAGTATCCGGTGTCGTGCACAATTTGGAGCTCCTGGAAGATGCTACACATAGGGATGACATCCATTTCACTCCTGAGATTTAGCCACAAGGAGAAGCGAATTCAAGCTTGTGAGGAAACGAAGCCTGATGTGTTCAGAGAGAAGCTGGAGTCTTAGCTGTATTTGCATGTATACTAGTCTGGAGTCGTGCACTTCCAGTGGAGGTTTTGAGCGTGAGCGCACAACACCGAACTCTGCAAAAGTCCGTCAGCGCACTGTAAACTTCCCCCCCGATTCAAAATTACAGGCAAACCCACCCCCATGTGATTACATTACGTTACGGCACGTCTACCAATGGGCTTGCAGGGACTTTACAAAGGCCTACCAGACCACCTCCGACCAATAACGAGCGAGAGCCGAGTCATCCTGTGTGCCTTGATTGGTGCAGAACTAGAAGCCTCTCTGGCTCCCATTGGACTAAATCAGCGCTATTTTTAGAACCGTATATAAGCGAGACTCCTGTTTTACCACAACGAGGAAGTTGAGTTTTCTACTGATTCGACTCTGAGCGTCAGCCGCTCCGGATCAGCGGCAGGAGAAGCGTCCGCTAGTGGCACCGGCATCGGTCTCTAAATAGACATGGCTATCTTTATTTCCTCACACACGCACTAGTTACTCTCGTTCTCTTGGCGAGTTGCGCTATGAATCTTACGAGCGTGAGTCTGTAAAGAAAATTGCTCTCCTGCCTGTAAAACGCAAGTTCATGACAACAATATTCAGACGCGTCTGCAGACTCGGGGGGATCATCAAGAACCTGATCAATTTCTGTGCTCTGTGAAACAAATGTGATAGACTTCATCTTTTCATGGCTGCCCAGAGATCCATGAGCATTATTATGAGTCTCTCTGTGACAGTGTAGACAATTTAATAAGCTATTAAGTTATAATAGAGTTGCCATAAAGATGATTATTCACATAATGCTGTGCGGGTTATTGTAGTGGCAGCAGCTTGAGGCATACCGTGAGGGACAGGTTAGATTTTGCTGGGAATGATGCACATTGGCAGGCGCTGTGTGCGGATGTGTGCGTTTTAATGTCAGTCACCTGTGGCTCTCTTAAGAGCGTACTGCTTTTGCAGGAAAGTGTATGACTGTAGTTGCTTGTAAAACCGCATCAACTTATTTCCTCTAGAAGGGGGAAAGTAGAACAGGTTAAAAACAGTGTTGCCACCCATGGTGCATGGTGAGAGTTCCTAATGCAAGACAGCAGTATACCTCTACTCTAAAATGACATGTTATAAATACATTCTGGCACACTCCCAGAAATATATTTACCTCTTTCACTCCTTTGAATGTAAATTGCTTTGCTTTCCCACATCTCTCCTCCCAGAGATCAAAGAAACATGAATATTAATCTGTGTTAATACATGTACAAGTTGGTATATGATGAGATTTATGTCCTCCTTGTGTGCTATGCTTCATGCTTTATTATGTTGTTTGCATAAAAACTCAGTTCATTAAAAAAAGTCCCACAGGTGATAATTTCCACGTTTTGAAATACAGTTGATATAAACTATAGCTTGTGCAAGAATTTGACTTTTATTTTGTTAAGTAGGGAGTCAGATTCCTCACATCCTGTCAGCAAATAAGGTTAACTGATACTTAAATCACTTTGAATGTGTCCTCTATCACTCCAAACACTATGACTAACACTGAGCTATCATTAAGATTATGAGTGCCTAGAATACTGTATACAGTAAATTTGAGCAAAAATTCATACTGAATTACATAAGATGCGAGATTAAGTTAAAGTTAAGCAGAACAACAGCGGCATTGACAAGTTAAAGGCAGGCGATGTGACAAACAACATGTTTGGAACAGAGCGCCATTGTCTGGCACATCGGCCCGGTCGAGCGCCTCCACAGCGGAGTCTCTTTTGTTGAGCTCTCAGCTATGGCCACATTTGCAGCACTCAGCAGCATCACATTTTCACATGAGTCTGTGGGTTTCATGGACAGATAAGACTAGGATGGGCGCTCTGTCATGACATACATGACTAAAGGGAAGCATCGCTGCAAAACTTTCAGGCTGTAAATTGGGACAACAGAGAATTTACAATGTTACAAACTATAAAGTCAGAACACCCTGATTATTATTACATAATTTTATAACATTATGGGGGGGGGCGATCGTGGCTCAAGGGTTGGGAGTTCGCCTTGTAATCGGAAGGTTGCCGGTTCGAGCCCCGGCTTGGTCAGTCTCGGTCGTTGTGTCCTTGGGCAAGACACTTCACCTGTTGCCTACTGGTGGTGGTCAGAGGGCCCGGTGGCGCCAGTGTCCGGCAGCCACGCCTCTGTCAGTGCGCCCCAGGGTGGCTGTGGCTACAATGTAGCTTACCATCACCAATGGGTGGATGACTGGATGTGTAAAGCGCTTTGGGGTCCTTAGGGACTAGAAAAGCGTACAAATATACAAATATATTTATAGCCAGGCCAGTTTTTCAGTCTTATTGTCAGGATCTCTCTCACACATCCATTTCCATTGTACAATCAATCAACCGAATCATGAAATAGTCACACACTGTTTTCATTTTTGCTGTTTTCATCTTATGTAATAAAACAGGAAAAGTGGAAAATGTGCAATTATGATAAGTGAAATGTACCAGAAATTGTGCGCTATTTATATGGTAATCTATGATATTACTCAGCATGAATGACTGGTTGTGTAAAGCGCTTTGGGGTCCTTAGGGACTAGAAAAGCACTATACAAATACAGGCCATTTACCATTATATGTTTTTATACATATATGAAAAATGAAGGTAGAGAATGGGAGTGATGAGAAACTATGGCCCATTTCTTTACCCTCAGCTCAAATGTACCAAGATGTTTAAAACGTGCACGATGAAAGTTACAAGACGGTTTCCACACAACAGATGCATTTACAATGCTGTGAAAAAAGTATTTGCCCCCTTTGTGAGTCCTTATTTTTTGCATATTTGCAACATTACATAAAAGGCTATATGTGATAAAGTAATTACCCCCTAATTGCTCCCCAAACCCATTGACTTGATGTGCAACCCTTGGCAGCAAGAACTGCAATAAAGTGTGTGCTGTAACTGGCAATGAATCTTTCCTGCAGATGGATTTTGACCCACTCTTCTTTGCAAAATTGTTTTAATTCAACCACATTGAGGGGTTTTCAAGCATGAACAGCCTGTTTAAGGCCATGCCAAATCATACACACATCCAGCTAATCCAAGTAGTTTGAGCTTTAGGGTGCAAATTAATAGCCAGAAATTCTCCTTCAGGATTTTCTGTTAGACAACAGAATCAAATATGGCAATGTCCCAAAACAGCAGAACAGCCCCAAACCATCACACTACCATCGTGATATTTGACTCTAGCACAAGGTTCTTTTGATGAAATGCTGTTTCTGGACTCAAACCTTCCAAAAAGTTCAACTTTTGTCTCATCAGTCCACCATATATTTTCCTGATTGATGTCAATGACTTGTTTCCAATCTGTTATTGAATTTCTTTACATTAGTTTGCTTAGCCTGCTTTAATTTATCAGGTTGTGTTTAAGTGATTTATTGATTGAGCAGGTCTGGCAGTGATCAGTGAAATAATGAAATTGAGCTCAGCTTCCCAGAAAATTAGGTTAATCACAGTTAATTCAAGATTTTATTTCAAGTAATTGAAATAATTACTTTTTCCACATACAGCCAAGTAGGTTTGGCTAGCTTTATTCCCTTAATACCGTGAACAAAATCACATGAAAAAAAATCCTTGTCTAAAATAAACACTTGTTTGATGGTGTGGAACGTAAGTGTGAGAAATACGCAAAAGATATGAAAGAGGAAGGTTTCAAATACATTTTCACAACACTGTATATAAAATGGAATTAATCAAAGCTAAGCTACCACAGAATAAAAATGTAACACTTGTAAGCAATTTGTGGCTGTCTGGATGAAGGTGCAAAGACACATTTGAACGCATTTTTCTTAAAAAGCTAAAAGTGCCTAGCTTGATGCTAACGATGCTATGCATCGAAGAGAATGCTAATTGGCTGGAAAGTTTGCCTGAACAGGGAAAGAAACAATAACAGAGGTCACTGTGAGGAACAAGAGTAAAAAATAGATTATTGGACATGAGTAGTGTACCAGAGGATGAAATTGTAATGATGATGTTATGAAGAAAATAGAGAAGCAAGAAAAGTATATATCTCTAAGGAATAGAGAGATTATTAAACTTGTGTATTAACATCATATTTAATGGTAAATGGCCTGTATTTTATATAGCGCTTTACTAGTCCCTTAGGACCCCAAGGCGCTTTACATATCCAGTCATCCACCCATTCACGCACTGGTCATGGTAAGCTACAATGTAACCACAGCCACCCTGGGGCGCACTGACAGAGGCGAGGCTGCCGGACACTGGTGCCACTGGGCCCTCTGACCACCACCAGTAGGCAACAGGTGAAGTGTCTTGCCCAAGGACACAACGACCGAGACTGACCAAGCCGGGGCTCGAACCGGCAACCTTCCAATTACAAGGCGAACTCCCAGCTCTTGAGCCACGATCGCCCCCACTTAATGTAAGTGATGGTAGGGAAATACCAGTACCCTAGAGCAGTGGTGCCCAAACCCCGGGCCACGTACTGGTCCGTGAGTCATTTGGTACCAGGCTGCAAGAGTTGAGGCTCGGGTGTAAAATTTATGGTTTTCAGGGTTTTTATCGTTAACTCGGTTTCCCTGGTTCTTTTCCCGTGTTGTAGTTGTGTGTCTTATTTTGAAAGAAATAGTTACACGTTACCATAGCGACCAGAGAGCATTGAGGGGCAGAGAGGAGGATGTTACTCTCAATGTTGTTGACGCATTTCAGGAGGACGCTGCTAGTGAAGTTACACAATTACACAGTGAATTCGCGTTAATTATTATCTTTACAAAATACCACAGTTCTTGTCTTTGTCATATCATTTTATTTTGTTGTATTTATCCACGGCACCTTAAGGCCAGTCCGTGAAAATATTGTCTGACATTAAACCGGTCCGTGGCGCAAAAAAGGTTAGGGACCGCTTACTTGGAGTATGTATCTGTGACCTGATTTATACTACTTAGGTACTATATATTAACTGGTATTACATATGGTTTCTGTTTTGTTTTACCAAGGATGCACAGTTTGTTTTTAATATGCTGCTGTAAGCAACTTCTCTCTGTTAAATACAGCTTGGACCCACTGTTTCCATCAGCAGCACAGCATAAGCAGATTTTGTCTGCAGACTGAATATATTCATGTATCATTTGCATGTAGCATGAAAAAGGGATACGAATTATGTTAGAAATACATTTTCATTGAGGGGAAATTATTATTATTTTCATTTGACTTGCATTAGTTATTGCAGTTGTGGCTTGTATGTTTTGCCCTTTATTGTATATTGACAATAAAGGGCTGTTCTATTCTATTCTATTCTATTCTGTTGTCCCAAGAATGCAGTACAGTCACAACATTTTAAAGTGACACTTTTGCTGTCATAAAAAACAAACAAAAAAAGCACTTCCTGCATGAAGTCTATATTTATCGTCTCTGTAGATATGTCATCAAATCAGATTCCTGCCAATATTTTGTTCTGTGTGGTGGACGCTGATGCAAAGAAAACGAGTCATATAATTACAGTTGCCATGAGTTATCTTGGCTGCAATGCATGTGGGATGCTGATCTGTGTTAGGATGAATCCATAGCAACAAAATATTGGCCATAAACAGCATGCAGGCAAGCAGCACAGATACTATCATGCCATCTATCCTGTGTGTATTTGAATATTTATCTGTCCTACGTCTCAGCACTTCATATACAATGGCTTTCCTACCCGACACTGGGCAGGTTTGCAATTATCAAAAATATCACATCACATGTAAAACAAAGGGTTTTCCATTTTTTCAGTCTACACCATAATTATTATTTGATTTTACACATAATTTTATTGATAATAAGACACGCTGCCATTTTTTTAAACACAGCTAACAGCTAAAAACACAACTTTGTATTCATACCACATGCTGCAAACTGAATAAGCAGCCAGTACATGACACAGGCCACAAAGTCAGGTCTTTTTTAAAAGTCTAACCATAGACAATGACAGGAATCAAGCAGAGAAAACAACCCATTGCCTGTTTTGCATCCACTACACACAATTGAAATCCTGCATTTGGAAAGCATGCCAAAAAGTGGTCACTCACTTTTAATTAGCTGTCCTAAAATTCTATGCACAGCAGATAATGGCCAGTTCTTAATTTGCAAACAGCGTCTGGTGCCTGATTAGAAATCCATGGCTGCAATTAGGCTAAAAAGTTTTGTTGTTGCCATTAGGAAAGAAAAGTCAGATAGCATAATAACAAATGACAATGATTTAGAAGCCGCACATGTTGTGTCTGCAGTTTTGATTGATAGTCTCACAAATCTATGCCATTTAGTGGAATTACAATTTGGATGCATGAGAGACTTGATTTTGCTAACACATTTAGTGTGTAGCACCCCAACTGCCTTTTACTTGAGTCTAATCAAAATGCAAAGATATTCATAGTGAAAGAAAAGTACAGTGTGTAAAAGCAGGGAGCAGGCACAATAAGCAAAAGTCTGTGGAGTGACTGCAGCAAAACAAGCAGAGTTAATTTAATTGGTTCATTACATCACATGTCCTATTGATCTTGGGTTTTGATGCACTGTGGATGAATCAGAATCATAAGACCTCTGTCATTAAAGGGAGTGGAATCCTGTTTCACAGTTGCTGTGTTTAGAAGAGAAAAATATCTCATGGGAGTACTGCTGCAAATCCTGAGGAGATAGAACAGACATGCTCTTCCCTTTTTCAACACCTGCTCTTAAAGTGCTTTTGAACAAGCTTTTCAGTTCCCAGCACTCCAACATTACAATGTAGGTGTAATGTTGGACCCCCCCCCTCCCCCCAACACACACACACAAACAAACAACAGCATAAAGAAATCAAAACAAAAGAAACTTTGTCAATTTAGGTCTGGGGAAGGGTTTAGGTTAACATAGGGGATTCCCATTGTCATGGCAACATTAATAAACATCCTGATCAGGTTATGAAACAGTGCACGGTCTTTTCATTTTTAAACAGGAAGCAAACAGTACTTCTTCATCATCATGGCTACGCAATAACAAACATGCATTTGAGGTTAGGGAGACCTCATGATGGAAAAAAAAACAACAAAAAACAACTGTGTGTCATTCGGAAGGTGAAAAAATGTTCATTTGTTGTTTTTGTTGACTCATTCATCCTCTCTAAACTTCTGCATGTACTGACTCAATGGCTTTATAACAACATAACCTCACTTCCCCCTTTTCACAATGAAACTGAAAAATGAGGTAAATAAATCATCCTGTGAAACTTAAAGGCCAGATGGCCCTCTTACGAGTTCTGGGTCTACCCTCATGGCCACCCACTAGTTGAGCGCTCCTGGAAACCCTCCAAAGGAAGGAGCCCAGGAGACATCCTGGTGAGAAGCCCAAATCACCTCAGCTGTCGCCCAAAGTGAAGGAAAATCCTCACCTTATTTCTAAAGCTGAGCCTAACCATCCTAAAAATGCATCTGACTTAGCTCTCTTTACATCACAATGGTATGGGACCTTACACAAATGACACAATAGGGTTTTACAATAATAATACAAGCTATGATAAATAAACACACACCCAAGTGTAATAAAATGTGAGCAACAATGACAGAGATTTTCATGGTGAAATAATTCTGCTTCAGCTACGTCCACCTGTCAGCTGTACATTAGGTGAGCCATGACTCTGCATTATCTCATTCAAGGATCACGTCACATGTTCTTCTCGTACATCGAGGTCAGATTTAAATGACTACAGTATGTTAACCATTTCTTGGAACGTCTGATTTAATTCAAGAAACCCAGGGGAGCATTAACACAATGATCCGAGAAAAGACGTGATGAAAAGGGTGCTGGAAAGACTCTGATAAATGTATAGGGACGGTGAGTGCCTATATGTCTTGCCTGGCATATATGAAAAGCTTTTAAGTGAGAAGAAGTGCGATGTTGGCAAGTGTTGGTAAATTTGTTGCTGGTGACATCATTTTTAAAAGGGACAAGCGAGAGCTCCAAACACTTTGCCAACCATTAGGAGTCCTGTGTGGAGTCCCAAAGCATTTTGAAAACAAATTAGTGCAGTTGATGCTGACCTGAAAGACGGTAGTGTCCGACGAATTGCAATACACTCAGCCTGCTACAAGCTTGGGAAAAACAGAAGTGGTGTAGCAAATGCATTGATGTGCTAATTAGTGTGTGATGTCATTTGGAAACCTTGTATGACTTGACTGAGCAGCGAACAGCTTCTTTTGTTTTTGTTAAAAGAATAGGCCACATTTGCCCTTGGGCAACCATAATGCATAGGTTGGCGGCTGAGAAATAAAACGTCCAGGACTCCATGCCATGATCATCTGAGTGGCATAAAACCAACGTTAAGTTGTAAAGCTTGTTTTCAGTGTCATATATATATAAGACTTGTGGTAACACATAGTATGAACCAGTTTAATTGAACTGAATTTAATTCAAGTCACGTCAGTTTTATTTATATTTTGAGAGTTCACACCATCAGTAAGCTCAAGATGCTAAATGTTGTACGGTATACTGGTTAAGCAAGCGTTAAGCAAGGGTAAGGAGGAAAGACATCACTAGCAGGACCTGCCTTAGAGAAAAGAGATAACAAAATCCAGAGCAGAGAGATACAACAAATGGGATAAAACACAAAATTAGAGAGTCGATAAAAGTTAATGATGCTTAATAGAGGTGTAAAAACGCACCGGGAGTGAAAAGGTGGAAGTGGAAAATAAGTGCTGAGTGCATTATGTGAGGTCTTCCAGCAGCCTGAGCTTTTAGCAACATAACTAAGGGTTCAGTGTCAACTAACTATAAGCTTTTTCAGAAAGTTAAAGTTCTTGTGTGTGTGTAAACAGACACAAAGCTTTATTTTAATGAACAATACACATTGTTTCAGGTTGTGCCATGTCAAAGAACAAAACGCAGCAAAAAACATGGCACCTCTGAAGCAGCAATGCGACTTAATACAGTTATGCTATGCGAGGATTAAGAACTGATGTTAACTCTCTACAGTGAAATTTATCTGCAAATGCCTGCAAACTGCAAGTTAGAGTTTTCTACTGCATTTTTTTCTACTAATTTCTATTAAATGTTGCAATGCCGATCATTCTGATTACAGTGATTACATCACAGGTAGATGCACATATGGAGAACCCGTCCCTTGTGCTTGCCTATATAATTCTCTTCAGTGTGTGCAACTAATAATTTATGGGCTGTAATCTTGTTCTACTCTCTTGTATTTATAGAGAAGATGATGCAGATAGTAATCCTGTAGGGCTTTAGCTCAGCTGAAATGGAATCATGCATTTGCTGTAACAGGAGTGTTGACCTGTGTACAAAACTGTTCGCTGGTGCATGAATGCACTTATTCCAGTCTGTGTCGGTGAATGCATTCATGCATACGTTTGTTTGTGTGTGCGCGCGCGCGCGTGTGTGTTTGTGCATATCTGAATTTGTGTGTTTGTGTGCACACACCTGTAATCAAAGGGCCATTTACAGGAATAGCTGATGGCAGCCAGAGTGTTGCGGAGGAAACAGCAACAGCTGACTGTGAGTCATCTTGTCTCATGACCGGTTACTCCATAGAAACACAATCCTTCACTTTACCTTGACCAATATGCTGTGAAGTGTGCAGAATTTCTGTGGTTTGGACTCTTGCGAAAAGCATCCTCTTGTTGAACACTGTGCTTTTGTTGTAGATTTGATAGAGCAGCAGGGTGATCAAATGGCAAAAAGACTAACCAGGAGCCAGATCGTCACAAGTTTGTTCCCTGTATGCATTACAAATGTGGTCAAAGGAGCTTGCAAAGAAAAGCATCTAGAAGTCCAGACGCTTTTCTTTGCAAGCTCCTTTGACTACAATGACCTGGATGACTGAGAACCTTCAGACCCATTACAAATGTGGTTGTCAAAGACATTTTCTTTGCAGAAAAAAAAAAATCATATAATTTAGTTGTTTGCATTGTTTTAGTTGTACATATGTGCCTGAATTTCAGGGAGCTGGGTGTATCTTCTTGCTGAAATAAAGTGAAACTGAAGAATTCAGCATCTCTGAACAAAAAGAAGCATCCCATCCACACGATCAGCTAAATGTGTGTGATGTAAAAAATGTAAAAGATAAAGTATTGATTTCAGTTTAGAGGAGCACAGCCCTTATCAATGAGCGCTGAGGTCAGTTGTTTTAGCTTTTGCTTTAGCTCTGGAGATTTATCACCTCTGTTGAATTGTAGCAGGAGTGAGATAAATTGAACGCTGATCCTTGGTGGAATAAGACAGCAGCTTCGCCCAGAGAAAAATGTGAGATATGAATCGATGAATTTAACTCTTGCGTGTGATTGATGGTCTAAAATTAAAACAACGACTTATTATTGAATAGTAACTTCAACTTTTGGTTGTGATTGAATAAAACCCAAGTACACACTTCTGTTGTTTGTCATGTATCGGCACTGAGAACAATCTCTTCAGATGTTTTCAAGCTGTCGACGGATTATTATCACGTGCTGTCAAAAACCCTCCGTTGTCCTTTCACTGCTTTTCTACATCATATTAACCAGTGGACAGCTATAATAACACTAGTTAAGTGCATGTTGCGCCATAATGAAGCTACATTTCCACAGTATCGTGCCACAGATTTCAAAGATGGGCGCAGTTTGGTTCCCCATCTCCATTACCAGTCCAGCACTTAGCGAGGGGCTTGAATTAATGAGTCGAATCATCAGAATCTCTACCTGACAAAGCAGAAAAAAAAGATGAGAGCTGGATTTAAAATGACTAAACAGTGCCTTGGGAATGTACGACTGAATCATATGAATGAGATATGCATAGGGCCTGTAACGTAATAAAAAAAATGCAGTTTTTCCATAATGGCTTATATTGTACTGCACCATTGCTTTTCTTGTTATAGGAATTATGTTAATGGTTCGGACACTTGGAGATACATTAGTTTAGCAACTTAAACCTAAGTAAGTCCTTACAAGATACTTTTGCACAATACCACAATTTTAAAATGACACTTAGATGAAATGAGACATTCAGTGCTGTGAAAAAGTAAAGAAACGTTTCTTTTCACACTTTTCAGCTCAACAGACAAATCTTAATATTAGACGAAGACGACCAGAGTAAATGCAAACCGCAGCTGATGATTTTTCATTTATTAAGGGAAAAGGTGTGTTTTCCCATTATGTCTGGGATAAAAGTGACAGAGCATTTCATAAAGAGAACGTCAAACATTGTGGTGGTAGCGTGATGGTTTGGGATTGCTTAGCCGCTTCAGGACCTCTACGATTTGCCATAATTGATGAAATCATGAGTTCTGTTCCCTACTGGAAAATCCTGAAGGAGAATGTCCAGCCATTAGTCCCCACCCCGAAGCTCAAGCTCACTCGGGTTATGCAGCAGGACAGTACTCTGAAACAAGCAGAAAGTCCACCTTTGCATGGTTAGAAAAGAGCAACTAACGGAAATTAAGGTTTTGGAGTGACCTAGTCCTCACCTGACCTTAAATAGGCTGATCCAGTGTGGCCAAATTAAAATAACTGCAAAGAGTTATTACTCTTGTCATTGCTATTTACCAGCATATAGCACCTGTGACGGCATTTCCACTTGGAATCAGAGCTAAAAATGATTTGTAGGTCACAAAAACTTGCACGTACTGTCCAAGTAGCACACATCCTGTTGCCCATGAGAGGAAGGAAGCAGCCGTATCCCCTGTCAATGTGAAATGCAAAGGACACGAACAAATAGTGGAGGATATGGCAGCGATCCGAAGACACTGGATAGTGTGGAAAGATACTCAATGAAAGGACACATGCCAGATGGTTGACTTTTGTCCCAGTTTTGTCAAATTTGTTTTTATTGGATATATTTACTTTGAGTCTCATATTTCCTTGTGAAATGAGGTATTGGAGTATGCTGCTTAAACACACCTCAAATAAGGCAAAAGTAATCATCAGCTTAAGAGCCGCACTTTTGTTCTATATGCGGAGTCTACAGAAGCAGTGCATTCAAGCTGCTGAGTTTTATTTAAACCTTTGTTTATGCAGGGAAGTCTGGCTGACCATTGATGTTCCTTTTTTTGAAACTCATTCATTCATGCCAGGCAGCCACATAACAGTGCTTTAACTCAACTACATTCAGCGGGATTGAACAGAACCACCTCGTCTTTCACATTCAACTCCAAGTCCAACAGGCGCGAGGAGTGTACATCATGGGAGACTTCCCTTCTGCCCTCATCCTCCCACGCAGCCCTGCCCCAGCAGCTGCGAATGTGATGATGGGAGGGAATGACCCCAGAGGACCTTGCACGACCCATCCCTATTCAGATTTCTACTGCGCCTGCCATCCCATAATGAAAACAAACAGGAATGTGACCCCTTCCTTCCCACTGTAACCTAGATTTCCCACTCTAAAGGTTATCCCCCACCCATTCAAAGGTATTCCATATCCTGTCTAAATGCCTTTTATGCAAAGCAGAACAGATCTTGTGAGGAAAATAAGCATCGAAAGATTAAAAAAAGAAAAGTATTTTATTTTGTTGATAACAATGTGATCACAATAAAAAACATAAATGTCCTTTGCTTACCTATAACGTCATTTGCAGTATGAGTGAATCATTTGGTAGCAACATGGCCTCTCCACAATGTCGTGTAGTCCCTTGACAATGTGCAAATATTGAAAAGCTGCCTTGTAGCAGTGGCAAAAAAGAAACAGATCCTCTGTCATATTCAAAATATATGTAAATGAAGCCATCCACACAGTTAGCCCCATTCATTTACTCTTTGCTTCCTGACTTCCCCAGTGTGTTGCATATAGGTCTTTCTTAAAAAGACCTATATGCAACATCTATATATATTCATATATATATAGATGTTGGGATGGCAAAGCATGAAGATGCCAGTTTTTAAAGTTCAAGCATCTCTCTCTCTCGTGGTTGTTGAGGAAGAGGACTAATAGCTGACAGACTACTCCCTCTGAAAACGTGTTTGCACCACAATTTAATTGATTCTCTTCTTCTTCTTTTTTTTAAATTGCAAAAACACTTACACAGCTAAGCTCAAGGGAATAAATGAAAGAGTTAACCGTTCGGTCCTTAACAGTGCTGGATTCCCTTGGCGAGGTTTAAAGGCCTTTTATAGGCTCGCTAGTGATTTTGATGTCTTTGCAGTTTCAAATATGTGACTTTTACCCTTCTATTCAGTTTTAATTATGAATACCTTTTGAAGCCTTGTCAGATAGCTTCTATTTTAAAAGTATATCACTAAGCTTTGCTCAGGAGATTTCCTCAACGTTCTCAGTTACGCAACGTTTTATGCTGACTTGGCGTTTCCTATTAAAAGCCCTGATCACTGAAAATCCTCCTGGTGGTATTTCCTCCTAATCTCCTAAACTGTAGGCATAATGATCCTTGATCAGCCATGCTGTTTTATAAAGAAAAAGGTTATATATCTTATGTGTCACTGGTGAGTATTGCTATGAGTTTTGCCAGATCACCAAGCTCTCTGAGCAACCTCCTTGCAACTTATAATCTAAACAGAATATTCACGAATACTGCAGAGTGAAGTTGGCAATCCGTTTAACTGGGAATTCCCCCCCCCCCCCCCCCTCCCGAGTCCGCTGTAAATGCATGCTTTCCCCATTCAGAGCAGTTGCACTCTTCTGGTCACGTGTTGTTACTGTATGAATCACTCCACTGCAAACACTGAATGAGAGAACTCAGTAGGAATAACAGACCTGTATTTACACAAGCTGTGGGTTATAATGCCAGGGTAATCTTGGGCATTTGTGAGTCACTCTGTCCTTAAACATGTAGTTGCTGTAGCCACACGGGTAACTAGGCAATCATGTCGGTTTCTCGGAGCCCTGTGTGACTCACCCCAGTCAGGTTCGGCGAAGTCTGAGTGCATCTCGTGTCTTGAGGAAAGCAGTGTGGCATTCCGAAGTAATGGACTCTATATTGGGCTCAGGGGATTGTGTGTGTGTGTGTTTCTCAGTATGTGGGCTGGTATGTCAATGCAATTACAGATGGGAGCATTTTGTGTGCATGTCTTTTTGTGTGTGTTTGATCGCTTGCAAGAATGGTAACCAATTTGTGTTTGTTTGTGCCACCCTGGTTCACGCTGACAATGAACGCTGTGATCATAGGCTTGTGTGTAGGTTGTTCTCTGTGTGTGTGCGTGCGTGCATGCATGTGTGTGTGGCCAGTGTATACTGGGGCAACCAGTGTGGCAGCAGGGCACTCCCCAGAGCCACTCAGTCCAACAAACAAGCTCTGCTGTGTTTCAGCTACTTTAGGACACCACAGCTGAACCATCGCTACACAATGGGGAAAATGTGAATGGAAGATAAAATACCACCAATATTTCAATTTTATTAGATGAATTTACACCGTATCACCACTGTTTTGAATTAAAACATTAAAAAAACCACCGAAACATTCATGTCTTGGTTTTGGTATCTTGACAAAGATCTTAAGAAAAAAAAGGGAAAATTAGAAGCTTCATGCATCTCTACTTCCAAATGGTTGATATGTAATTTCCACTTCCAAAGTATCATTTACTATTTTTTAAGTTTATATGTGAATATAGTTGACAAGGTATGCAGTACCTTTTCTAAAGAAAAAATCCATATGACCTTTCCTTGTAATACTTCTGCCCTGTGGTGTACTACGATTGCTGATGCAAAAGTTTTGCGTGTTTCTTCCACCTGCCTGCAGCGCACTGAGCTTGTATGTCACAGCAGGAGTCAAGTTGGATTGTGCAGAACTTTATGAATGACAAGCCAGAGCTTTGAAAATACAGGTGCCTACGTACAAAGCTTTACTATATGAAAAAGGTTAAACATATGTCTATATATTCACAGAACTTATCGAGATGACATTTTTCAAGATGAGAAATAGTTCATTTGGATTTATTACCACATTAGTAATCGTGCATATGAATTGTTTCAAATGAAACCACTGAGTCACTGAGGTGTTTCATTTTGCTCCTTTGATCAAGAATTAAACATTCATGGCAATTCACATTAAATTCACATTAAAGGGCTTCAATAAGCGTTAATTAGTATTGAGTAACATTTACCTTGTTAATCACCCCAAAGCCATGCGTCCACAGTGGAAAATTCATTTTCCGACTCCTGTGGTTGTGTCATGCGGTGTTACCCACAATGCAGCATGACGACAGTGCCAAAGGCTTACCGGGGCAGTCTGTCACTCTGTCCCAATTCCGGGTCCACTCCGAAACCTCCACTCATGTTTTTCTCACACATTGAAAAGTGTCAAACGCTCGAGATGACACGTTTCGACACCTACTGGGTTCATCTCACTTTCTTTTACATCTGGAGGACAAAGCGTTTTTGCCTTTATTCAACCCCTACTTCTTTTTAATTTTGTCCCCAAGAATTTATGCGTGTTTTTGCAACCTCTCGCAGCGCACAATTAAATCACACTGACAGAAGTGCCGTTTGTTCCAGGCTTGAATGAATCTCGGCTAAAAACAAAGAAAAGAGCAGGCGCCACGGAATCTGCCTCTAGTTCATTTATAACCAGTCAACAGTTACAGAGACTGGCACTTTGAGGCATTAAATCATTTTGCAGGGAATACAGACTTTCATATAAAAAAAAAGTGTGTGAGCAGCATGTGGTGGATGAAAGGTGCCAGGCTGGATCAGCACAGGACAGAGTGACACCGGTGGTGGGCTAATGACACAAGCCTCAAGCTGTTCTTGCACCTGCCATAGATCTGCCTCATTCACATGACATTAACATTGAGGAGAGGGGCCGTGTCAAGCACACATAAATACACAAAGCCGGTCATGCAGATACAGCGATGGAGAATGAAAGCACACACTCTTAACATCCGCAGACTGTTGATCGCTCACGGTCAAACAGAAACAAACAAATAAGCCATTATCCTTGAGAGCCCAATTAGGCAGTAAATGAGAGCGCTGACTTGTTCGTGGTGGAGAGCAATGCACACATGACTGAGCGGCATGATCTGGCAAGTGTGAAGCATTAAGGAAACTTTTAAATGTCACTCTCTTTTTGTTGTTGTTATAAAGTAATGGCAAATGAATTACCTCAAAGCAAATTTCACGTCAAGTCATCATCCAGGCTGCGTCATACTTCCTACTCCTCAAATTAGTCTTAAATTAAAAATAACATCTGTAAATTGCCACTTTTATTAGCTCTCTCTTTATTTTTAACTAACAACCTACATAATCTGTTTTACCTTTTTAAACCACATCCTTTCTGTAATGCAATAATATAGTGCATTAACATACTATATTGAGGAATCACATTACAGTCATATTACCATGTTGCAGTTGTTACAAAGGCTAGTCAATCATGCACAATATGCAGATAAAAAGTTCCACACCAGTTAAAATTAGCTGCATCCAGGGAGGAGTTAATTAGTGGAACAGTTTACAACTTTTGAGGAGTGTAGATGTGGGCATTGTGGGGGTTTTTTTGGGTTTTTTTTTTGTACAACTTGAAAGGATGAGAATGTGGTGGCAAAGTGTAAACTGCATCGGAGACAGAATCAACTCCTCTGCCGCTAACACGTAGGCTCTTTTCAAGCATCTGCACAGACAGCATGCTAACACAAAACTAACAAAGTACCCAGCGTGATATTCAAGCTGAGTGTACGGCAACTGAAGACAAGCACTGCGGCCTTCGTTTGTGCTTGTACCTGTCTTGACAGTAAAATCGCTGTGGCAGTAAAGTGCTTTTTGGGCTTGTTTTCAGCATAGCTGTGGCTTTGTGTTAACAGTTAAACAGCAAAAGAAAAAGCTTGTGTTTGTCCTCATTAGCATAGGAATTTGTGCCAGTGTGGGGGTCTGTACCCTCAGGTCTGTATAGTAGACTGGTAATTATATCACAGTGCTTTCCATGCTATATTATAGAGTATTGCAAAACTGTGAGAGATGTGTAACAAATTACTCTCTCCAGGGAGTAATTAAGGAATGTAAGGCATCACTTAAAAAAAACAAATTCCATGGAAGCTGCTGCCATTGATTTTGAGTCCAGTTCATGCGTAATTTAGCATACATCAGCCTTTTCTCCTTCTTTATCATCTATAAGAATGGCTTTTTAACAGCTACCCTTCCACTGAGACTATTTCTGATGATGCCTCAGTGAACAACAGATGTATCAGTTGAAGACTCAGAAGATCTCTCAGGGCTTGTGTCAGGTCTTTGCTTATATATATTTTTTTAAATTTGTTACAGACATGACTTTCAGATACTTTTGATCTGTTGTAGATATATGCATTTCTCCTTTTTTCAACCAAGCGAAGACTCACTTGTCCAGTTTAGTTAAATTTTTAAAGGACACGCTGCACAATACACCTAAATCATTTTAATTTCTTTAGAACTCCTGACTGTGTTTTTGCCAAAATATAAGCAAATGAGGGGTGGCTCAAGACTTTTGCACATTACTATGTTCCACTGGCGACTATGCTTCAAGTCATATTTGTGAGCTTTGTGTCCTTCCCTTTATCTGACTTCACTGTATTGGCTGATTATGTTCATTTTCCCTCTTTTCTTACTTTCACCTTTACACACTAGGAACAGACAGAGGTGCAAGGTGCACCACTTTTTCTAATGCTGAATGAAATGTCACTTCTTTTATGCCACTTTGAAAAATCTTGTCCTCCTGGAATCATGAGCTGGAGTTGTGTGTTCAAGTTTTCCCCCTTTAGTCGCAGTGAAAACCAGACTTGCCCATATGGAGGCTTTTTTCTTGGAATCTGAGTGAGAGGCCTGTTTTCTTTGAAATCTATGTACGAGAAAATCTGCGTACAAGCTCAGACAACATCAATTATGCACTACATAACACTACATATGGCTTGAGAGTTCATTGTTAATTAGTTTATTCATACAAAGACTACATATATATATTCAGAAACTGTGGTAAACGAGTGAATAGTTAATCCACAAGATCATTTGTGAACAGTTTGTTTCTAATGCCAGGTTCAGCTCTTCCACATACTGGAATGACAACTGAAACATTTGACTACAGTTGTTGAGCTAGCAGCCACAAATATTCAACATGTCATCAACATATAGCGTCAGCTATTGCCAGTGCCATTTGTCAGATTCCATTGACACTGCAGAGATGCATGCAAAGTGTCCTTTTGGAATGCTGAAAGATCCCTGTCCTGTTTAAAGATAGATGTTTGGAACTGGTTTTGACATAATCACAGATCCCACTTGTAGCTTTGTGTTTTGCACCTTGGTTTCATTTCCCCTGTATTCTTGCTTTCATTTTTACACACTGGAAACAGGCCAAGCTACCACTTTAAATGAAAAGTTCCCTTTTTAATTTTGCTTTGCAACTGTACATCCTCCAGAAATCAGGAACTGGCTATTTTGGTATTCCCTATTTAGTCACTGTCAAAACCAGAATTGCCCATTTGATGTTTTCTTGGAATCTGAATGAAAGGCCTTTTTTCCTTGAAATCCATCTGAGAAGAAACACACACACACACACGCAGAGCGTATTTGCAAATCACCAGATAAGTAGGAGTCTATGGTAAATGAGCTCAAAAATGGACTAAAAGGTTTAAAATTGTAGATAATCAAAACTCAGGTGATATACAGACCCCTCTCCTTTTTATCTCAACATGCAGTTTGTAAGTAAAACCGTCGTACTTGCTACACTGTCACTGTGCTGGCATATCTCAGTCCCCAGGCAGTATATACAACGTCTACTGAGGTGTTTCGCTGCAATTTATGGGAGTTTGTAGAACTGGGATCCATCATACATCTGCTGGTTTCCCGCTTGAGCTGTTTAATCTGTTCCATGAGAAAATCTCTGTCGTCGTAGTAGTCTGGCAAGCCCAGCCAAATTTTGGCAGAGCTTCCTGAGGACAAAGTTACGTAACACTCCTTCTTTCTTTTTGTCACTCTCTGTCTCAGTTCCTTTTAGTCTGTTTTTCTCTTTCTGGTATTGGCAGTTATTCTGCACCTTACTTACTTGCGAGAGGTCTGACTCTTTCTCTCTTTTTCCCCATCTTTCCTTCTTTTTTTTCTCGTCTTACTTAGGTTTTCTGTTTATTCGATCAGGCTGGATCTTTAAGACTGAACCAGGAGGCTGTAGCACGCACACACACAAACACAGACATTCCTCCAGAGTCTTACTTCAGCAAAATGTCTCAAGCCCGGACTCCAAGCGCCAAGCAAGCAGTTTCTCAATATTTTGCAGAACACAACACAGCATTACATAACAGGAGGCGGCTCATTCATTCACTCCCTCACGCATGCCACATGTATTTTTAATTTGCTCCCCCTATTTCTTCTTATAGCTATGTGTCCTTATGCGTTCCAACAGCCACACTGCAGGAGGATATGAAACCCTTACTGCAATCTTGAGGTTTGTCTTTGCAGGTTTTTGTTTTGCTGAAACCTTTGAATTTCACCTTGAATAATTTCATACACAGAATCCAATAGTCTTGATAGAGTAGTTTATGAAGTGGTAATCGAAATAGTTTTGGAAAACCTAAGATCACCAAATAGGAGCATTACCATCTCTGTCTTTTCCCAGACTAACTGACAGTTAAATAACATTTCCAAATAAATTAAAGCCGCTTTCAAACCAGTGTTGTTGTTATAATTCAAGTCATTTGTTCCAAAACAACTACTCTGTGGGTGCAGCAATCCAATATTTACCTCATTATCTCTCACATTTCCTTCACGGACGGCGATATTACCCTGCTGTGTTGTGGCAGAAGACTCGGCTTCGTGGGGTATAAGCTTGAATTTTATGAGTGAAGGTATAAAAGTTAATGAGGTAAATATAATATATCTGCTCTATAGTGTGCGATAGTATCTACAGCGTATTTCAGAGTGTTATATGCTGTTTTTCTGTATAAAATAATAATTCGGGAGAGGGTTGAAAGGAAAGTATGTGGGATAACTTGCATCCATATGCGACAAGTAGGAGGAAAGACAGTGAATTTTATTTTAGGGTACATCAGCCCTTTAATTACTAGAGGAATTGATATCATACCCAGGATCTGATCTCCACAGGGGCCACCCATGATAAAGTGAGCTGCGTGGTGCTGTGGACAATGTGGAACCCAATGAAAAAATATTATCATACAGTTTCTATTTGTGGTTTTCATCTATCAACAGAAAAATAGACCTTGCAATTACATTTTCCACATCTTTTTTTTTTTAGTTTACAGTAAGTTGGGTAAATAAGGCCTATTTAGTATAGCGATCTGTCAACACTGGACGGAAAGTTAAACAGCTTGATAATATAGTACATCTAAAATTGGGATTTCTGTTATTCTTACATTTGTTGATTATGTGGCCACTATTGCCATAGTTGATTCTTTTTGTATTGTTCAGATACAACTCAATAAGACCTCTGTTTTGTTCTTTTTTAAATAAAAATCTTTTTAAGTAACAGCTGACAGCGAGACAAGTTGCAATCCTAGAAAAATCCTAGTAACTCTTTGAGTAGTAATTCAATTCCATTTTCTCTACTGTTATTGGGACACAAGTATAAATCATACAGTTGATGATTTGGAATTTGTATGTTTGCTCACTTACAAAGAAATGAACAGTCTCTGTTTTTATGGCACTTTCGTTTTAATGGAGAGAGGCAGAATATCAACCAAAAATCCAGAAACATTATACATTACATTGCAAGTGAATGAATGAGTATTCTCTCAATGAAAACATGATTTAGTTCTTGGTGAGAAACCCTTGTTGGCAAGCACAAAGACAAAATGTTTCTTGTAGTTGGTCACTAGATTTCACACATTTCAGAAGGGATTTTAGCCCAAACCTCTTTACAGAAACTCTCTGAATCCTTTGGGTTTCTTGGCAAGTTCAAGCTTCAGCTCCTTCCACAGATGGGAGTGTTGTCTGGAGACCGGCTAGGCCACTCAGTGACCTTAATGTGCTTCTTCTATAGCCAGTCATTCGTGGTATGTTTTAGGTAATTGTCAGTGTTGAAAAGGTTACTTTTAAAATGTATTACACTAAAGATTACAGAATACATGGCCCAAAATGTAGTTTGTAGCGTATTCTGTTAAGTTACTCAATGTGAGTAACGTATTCTGAATACTTTGGATTACTTGATAAATTGTCATGCTTTTTACAACTACATGAATGTGCTATTGCTGTGTGATTTATTACTATTACTGTAGGCTACTCGCCACCAAGCTAACATTGTTAGCTGGCGTTAGCTGAGGTTAGTTCATAGACTGCAGACTGTTAGACTTGATGGGTAGCATTAACAACCTGCTAGCTGCAAATAATCATGTGCAGTTCTAAGAGCAATACCAACTAGATTTTTAAATCTTAATATATAATGAGTAACAGTAAGGTGGACATTAGGTAAGGCTGCACTTTTTGCAGTGAGGTCAACATTAGCTTTTAAAAAAAGAACTGACTTCCAGATGTTTCTTTAGGTTGGAGGCGGAGTCTTGTGACGCTGAGAGCAGCTTGGTTGCTGGCAAACAAAGTTTGCATTGCACGGTCAGATTTTGCCCATCCTTTTCTTCTTTAAATGTGAAGCGATGTCAGAATTTCCAAGTAAGAAATGCATTCCTGCCAGTGCACTGCTGGCTCTTTTGGCTCCGGGTCCATTGTGTAACTGACGCCATCAACATTAACAAGATGCTTACATTAGAGCCTCTTATTGCATTTTTTTTTTGGGTTTGCGGCACTGTGTGGAATTACCAAAATTAGAGAGGGGATAGCCTAACATATGAAATTTAAATATGTAACGCTGGTAAATGTATTCCGTTACTCACCAACACTGTCCATCTTATATATTCTGGCTGAGAGAAGGAGGTCTCAGATTTTATGGTACACGACCCCTCGATGCAGCGAAGTTGTCCTCTGCCTTTAGCAGAGAAACAGCCCCAAGGCATAATGTTTCTATCTCCATGTTTGATTGTGGGAATGATGTTCTTTGCTTTGCTTTTCCCCAAAAAACAGAAGATCAATTTGATACCAAATAACTCAGTGTTGGTTTCATCACACAACACTTTCTCCCAAGCACTGTCTGAATCATTGAGATGCTCGAGCCTAAACAAACCTATACATGTGCCTTCTTGAGCAGGGGGACTTTGCAGGTGCTACAAAATTTCGCTCCATTATGGCATAATGTGTTAGAAAGCTTTGCCAAGCTTCTTGCTGATGGTTTTGTAGCCCATTCCAGCCTTGTGTAGGTCTATAATCGTGTCTCTAACATTGTTTGACAGCTCTTTGATCTAGCCCATGGTGGTAAAGAGGTTGGACACTTTAGAAACTCATCTTCTAGACAGGTGTGCTTTGCTTTAACGAGTTAACATCAGAATTATTTGTGCTTGATTGATGATTAAATGTCATTTGTTTGTCAGATCGGGAACCCAGCCAATCTGTGCGAGCCAGACTTCTGGCTGGGTTGTAAGGGATCAAATAATTATTTCACTCAATGACATGCAAATCAATTTATAACTTATGCAACATAAACATATTTTTAGTTAATATTCTGTACCTCCTCATTAAAATAACAATAATAACCATATAAATTACAGACTCCCTACAAGTGAACAAACTTAGAAATTCAGCAGGGGATCAAATAATTATTTCCTCCATTGCAGACTTCAAGGCTATAAGGCTATAAGACATAAGGCTAACGACTTACACAAGCGACCTCATTACCACTCACAGTAGTGACAGGAGGGTGGGGAAAAGATGTTGCATTAAGGCCCAAATACTGCATCATTCTCTTGCCAAAACACAATCAGTAACTGCAACATACATTCCCGAGCATTCAGAAAATAAACTGTGTCAAGAGCTGCTAACTTGGCCTTTTGCAAAAAATTACAACTTTTGCATTTGAATGTGAGATATTTAGTAACTGCTAACCTGCTTGTTTCATTGTAAACATAGAAATTTTTAAACATCACATGTAGTTACCATTGTTCTGTTAGCACGTCAGGTAGCAACTTATTATAAGGCAATTTTAATAATATCTTAAGCATTAGTGATAAAAAGTATCAGTATTATAAATTACTGAAAAACTCATTACTTCACTGACAATTTATAATTAGGCAATTTATACAATCTTCTTATAAAACTAGTTGTGGCAAGTAGGATCAGTTTACAAGTTGCACCAAGCATTTTAATGACTAGCAAGATAACGTGATACATACTTCAAATAACTAAAAGTAACAGTAAAAGGTTAAAAGTAAAGTAAAGAGTTCTTTTTGTGTGGCTTATGTATAACTGGATTGTCATTTTCTGCTCTGACATGCAAGCAGAAACAAAATTACACATGCAGTCCCTCCCACAATGAGAAAAAAAGGTATTACTGGCACATGAGTCTTGTTTTGCCAAAGCCAAAACAAACACACCAAAGAAAACTCCTGCCTTTCTCACCATCTAAATGTCATCGCTAAGGCAGTCCAGGCCTTTATTTGGATTGATGTGTGACGATGTTCCCACTGTGATACACCATCCGTTGGTGAGGGGCCAGGGAGTTTGCATGGACAGTCGCCCACTGCGAGGTCCATCTGTGTGGGAAATGCTGCAGAGCTTGGCCCCCTCGCCTGTGGAGGAGATGGATCTCTTACAGGTGCCTCTGCCAGCATGGATCAATTAGGAATCAGATGCACACATGCACAGAAAACATGCACAAGTGCACACCCACTCAATTACACCAAGACATACACAAAAATAAAATATACATAATCGCTTCTCTCCTTTTGAATGTGTGGGTTTTCTGCTCTCCTCCATATGGAAAACCCCAATTTTCATTTTCGGTAAAACAATTCCATAACTCTTGACTTTACAGAAAGACATCCGCAGGGCACTAATTATCTTATTATGATTCATTTCAACTCATTATGCTGATGGAATTCATAGAACACAAAAGGTTCGAAGGTTAATTAATAATTATACAAAACCCCCCACATTAAATAAACGTGGGAAATTTTACATAGCTAAAGAAGCACACATGCAGAGACAGAACAATACTTGATATTGCATGAGCAATTTTTTCCTGTTAAATTTTGCTGCTTTTAAATAAAGATGGCTCTTTGAAGGTTAGTATCCTTTTCAGTAATGATGAGCCATTTGTAGTTCAGAAAGTTGAGAAACTGAGGTATGTTTCTTTGCATGGATTGCACAAGTATATGGGTCCCTGCAAATCCAGTAAGATATTGCCTTGACAGTTTACATTTTAGTTGGAAGGGTTGGCTCATGCTGATGGAACTATAGAAAAACAATTGTGTGTGTGCATTATTATTATTTTTTTTGATAACATAAAGTGAAGTAAGGTACAAATAAGTAGCTACGAACGTCTTGATGCATTCTTAATCATCCGGGAAAATAATTCTCCAAAAGTTGATTCTGTTCATCTGGACGTAGCGTTTTCTGGGAGAAACGTTTCGTCACTCATCCAAGTGACTTCTTCAGACTCAGCTGAAGGCCCTGAGTAAATGTGGTTATCCCAGCTGGACTTTTGTCAAAGCTGGAAAGGCACCTAAAGAAAGCTCCAGCCGATCCAGGAGAGAAGGACAACCGCTGCCCAAGCAAAAACCTGTAGTGATCCCATATGTGTCAGGAGTATCGGAACAGTTGAGACGCATTTTTTCGAAACACCGGGTCTCTGTGGCTTTTAAACCCCAAAACACGCTGCGCCAAAAATTGGTCCACCCCAAGGATCGGGTCCCCCGACACAAACAGAGTAACATAGTGTACGCTGTTAAGTGCAGGAGGATTCCCAGGATTTATACATCGGGGAAACCAAACAACCTCTGGCGAACCGGATGGCACAACACAGAAGAGCTACCTCGTCAGGCCAGGACTCTGCAGTCTATTTACACCTACAGGCCAGTGGACACTCTTTCAAGGATGAGGAAGTACACATCCTGGACAGGGAAGAACGGTGGTTTGAGCGTGGAGTCAAGGAGGCCATTTAGGTGAAAAGGGAAAGACCATCTTTGAATTGAGGAGGGGGCCTAAGGGTACATCTTTCGCCATCTTACAATGCTGTGATTGCAGCCATTCCCCAACTCTCTGTGAATGGGACTCATGGCCATTGATCAGTGGTCTTTGATCAGTGGGTTTTGGTCAGTGGTTGTTGATCAATGGTCATGAGAATTTGCATAATTATGATTAAGGAACTGACCTCACAGCCCATTGTTCCTTCAGTGGGCTGGTTTCAGTCATTATGCAAATGTACTGTTTATAAGATTGGGGAAACCTGCAGTCAGCTGAGACTGAAGAAGTCACTTGGATGAGTGACGAAACGTTTCTCCCAGAAAACGCTACGTCCAGATGAACAGAATCAACTTTTGGAGAAGTAGCTATGAAGCGCTATATAGCATACAGACTAAGTCAGCTACTAGCTTGCAAGGGTAGCTTATCTAAACAGTGAGCCCAAAACAGGGGCAAAAGGAATAAAACTCACTTCACTGACTTCCATGTGTCAAGTTGCCAGAAACAATTTGTTTTTCCATAACAGTGAATGTGGAGATAAAATCACGCTTTACTAACCAGTTCAAAATAACAACATTAAAAGCGATGATATGTAATTGTTATCAGTTAATTCAGCTATCGCACCATGCTGGCCATCTAAGTTTAGCATAAAGCTTTTTAATAAGATGTTGTCAGTAGGTGAAAAATTCAGGGAATCACCAAAAGGGAGTTTTGTACATGAATGAAGGTTCATGCAAAGTTCACATCAAACCATTGGCATGTAGTTTCAGGTTTGCTATCTTTATCTGACCATTTATTTATTTATAGCAAGTAGGTGGTTTAAAGAAGTCACAATGTCCTCTAAAGACACAGCAGTTACTACATACATACTTTCATTAAGACGTTGCTCAGACAACTTAGATTTAAGGAGGGGATTCTCTGAATTGGGAAAAACAACATGTTGCAGCACTGAAACTTGTGGTTTTGTGACAACATCTCTCTCCTCTGCAGTTCGTCTACACTTGCCCTGAACAAGACTTTTCCATGAATAGGTTCTACTGTGAAAGCCTCTACCTGGAAGAGCTGAATACCTTGCTAAAGCATTCCATACCTGTGGTAAACAGCGAAGTTCTAAGAATTCATATTCAGATTATCAGAAAAAGTTCCAAGAATCCAGCAGACATGTGAGTAGAACACCTAAACTTGTCAATTAGTATAGTTACTGCGTGATCATAAAAAAAGGAAGAGCAAGAGCACGTTATTGTCAAACATGCTAAAAATAAGATGGTACAGAGAGATCCGAAGAAGTCATTCAAAATTAATGCCTATGCTAAGCCTGGGCGGAGTTGGTCCCATAGTAAGATAAACACCGCTCTCATGAGCACCCAAACTGTTCAGTCACGTCACTGCAGTGGTATGTCATGCATATCCAAACACCTGTGATTCTATGCTTTGAATGGTGACAGGCATGTGTATTTAGCAATCAGGTCTGATAAACAAGGCATTTCGGCTGCGAGACAAACCATGAAGTTTCTCATACCTATGACTCACTCCTGCCGTGTTGCCTAACAGACAGTTTTGCTTGCTTAATCTCATGCCAGATTTTGTGACGAGAAATCAAAGTTATCTCAGTAGAGCATAAGCCTGTGAATAGCTAATCAGTGCTGGCAAAAAGCAAGCGAGTTAGGAGGTCAATAATAATTTAACTAACTTCGCTAACATCTTCTTGGCTACAGCAGCACTCACATAGGATATATCAGTGGCTAAGAAGTCATGCTTAAATCCCTTGTTTGCCTGAATTAGGTGTTTCTTTGATGTTATTTTTAGTGTTCTATTGTGATTACCTGAGCGAAAACACATCTTAGTTTTTTTCGAATCAAAGAAAAATTACCCATAGTGCTGAAAGTTTCAGAAGACAGTGAACATAAGCAAAACATTTTTAAGCACAACTCTCAAACTCTCGCTCTACTACTTCAACTGCCTGCAGAGACATTACCTCAGCCTGAGGCTACTTGACAGCATTTAACTGACAAGTTTTAGGTCAGGAACTTATATTCACCTGTCACTCACAGAAAGCTGTGCAAAATGCTGAGTAAAAGTAAAACAGATTCCATTGTCATATTATTATTCATTTACACATTTTACTTTGAAATAAAATGTATTTGTGTATTAATATCTGGTTAGTAATTAGCAATTTTGAAAAAAGCACATTATAAAATGTTTTAAGATTGAACATTCCCTTTATTTTTGCAGTTGAACCATACAGCATTTAAAACATTTTTCTAAAGTCATTTAACTGCTTAAGCTAAATACCCTCACCACTTTTTTGGGGGAAATTTTGTAAAGCCCTAGATTTTCCCGTAACAGACCTACTAAACATTTTTAGACAGATAAAGTCTGTCTTATCCAAATCATACTTTATTCCTTGGTAGGGTAATTCCTTGTTTGCTTACACTACATGAGAGATGCAGACCAAACTGGACCAGACATGCCCTTTATGAGAATTAGAATGATTATATCATGCACATGCTGGCTGGCAGGTGTACAGCTACAATAAAGTGTTACAGATTTATTTTTCCCATGGCCTGATTCCAGCTTCTGTTATTAACAATGGTGTAATGTGGGTCTGTCTGCCTGTGCCTGCTTGTTCCTGAGAAACTCTAGAGGAGGTGTTGCTGTGGGGAAGAAAAGCACATTGCATGAGCTAACATGCCACAGCTTCTCTGACATGCATGAGATTTGGCTTACTCAATCTGCCGTTCCTCCTTTTGTTAACAAAGTTCGATGTTATGCTTGGCCCGTAGTGGAATCATTTAACCTGCAGACTGCATAATTGTTCCATTTTTTCCAAATTAGTTGCACTTAAATTCAATTTGGAGTACTATCAAAGTGTTTCTAATTTCATAGCTGATTAATGTAATGCTACATGCAGTGCACTATGAATATCTGGATGGCGGGGGCCTCGTATAATGGTCAAAAACACTTTATTCTTTTTGACTGTGTAACAGATGAGAAAGCGGGTTAGGAAACAGAGGCTATAGTTACTAGCTATAGTATAGAAACTACATTTGTTGCGACTTAATTTAGTGTTTATGAATGTTAATTTGTGTTTTTTATAGTGAAATCCAATATTATGTGCAGTCAGGGGCTTGGCAAGTTGTAAGTCAGAAAATGAAGAAGCTACCATATTGTATTTCTGATAGGTGATCAGTTGGTGTTAGATTTAGGAGATTTAGGAGAACAATAACTTGCATGCACTCAAGTGTACCTAGTATCTAGTGTGCACGGTGTACTAATGCAAAGGTCTGAGATACAGTATACGAGTGCAACAACAATCCAAACCCATATAATATTATACGAGGCTAAATGACTATGTAATAATTAATGAATACAAAATATTATGCTTTGAATATTTCAGACGTCAAGCTCTTAGCCAGTGAACCTCTCATGAAAATTGAAGGCATCTAAACAATACCTCTTCATCAGCATCTCGACAAATTAATGCTTTGGGTACATTTATGATCAGCTATAAGGGAAAAAAGAAGCAGATCATTTGCACTGTGTGAAACAAATCAATTTCTCCCTTCAGGGCTTTCCCTGACTTTGATTATGTAAACTGGTTCTCTTGTGCAGACTTGTGAGGTGATCTAATTCATGTAAAGAGTGCTGCAGGCTCTTCTACTGGTGCTGTCAGTGCTTCTCCATGTCCTGCAACCTACATTCCCACAGCACATGCATGTACATACTCATACTTTTAATTTTCCTTTTTATTCCCAACTTCCCTGCAGCTGTCTATGACTATTTGCATAGCTTCCACATTTTTTTTACTACTAGTGGAAGGATGAATTTCAATAAAAATTAAGAGCAAAACAACTGTAATGTAAATATGAGATTTTTTTATATTTCCCTTAGCCTGAATGGATGTTAGAAAACATGGGATCTTTTAAGTGAACAATTAAAAAAGAAATATAGATAATAAACGAGAGGGTAATGGTAAGGAAAGTCATTGGTTCGTGCTACCTCATCACCTCTCCTAGGAGAGGCCCAATACACTTCACCTAGGAGGTCCTCATCACAGCAGATACACCAGTCACACCAATCTTTCTGTCACTCTCCTGCTCTACTCACCCCTCACTCATGAACAACACCCTGAGCTTCACTTGGTGCTCCAACTTGCCCCCGGTCCGCAGCGGGCAGTCTTCCTATTTCTGGGAACCATAGCCACAGATTTGGAGATCCCACTTCTCATCTCAACTCAGACTCAGCTGCAAACCACCCCATGTTCAAGCTGGAAGTCATGAATCAACAGAACCAATTCTGTTCAATTCAATTTAATTTTTTATACAGCGCCAAAACACAATAATGGTTGCCTCAAGGTGCTTTATATTGCAAGGTAAACCCTACAATAATACATATAAAATCACATCATATACAAAAAGCAGAGATGACATCATGAACCCTCCATAACTTGGCTGCAACAAGAAATTCTTATTCTTATCTTATATATATTTCTTTTTCATTTGTCCAATACTGTTCATAAATATTATGAACAGTATTAGTGACAAATCATAGCCCTTTCTGTCCAGTCTGACTTACTGTACTACTGGCAGTGTGAAGCAAGATCCCACTATGGCTTTACAGGAACCAGCGACTACTAAAACCAACAACAGCTAGTCAGACACTGCAGGCAATGAATTTACCTCATGCTGTTGCTACCTTCCTGCGTGTGATACAGGAACAAAGGTAACACCTTTGTCGAGTAGACCTTCCTGAGCTGAGTCCTGCACAGTCACATCAGCGGACGTGTTTCCTTTACTCCTTGGAGGGTAATTGCCTTATCAACTCTCCTTTTCATATGAGGCATGACCAGGTCATGCCCTGACTGGGATCCAAAAACATTTGTATTTTTAAATAAGCACTAATCTAAGCAAAAAATAAAAGAAGAAGAAGAAAACTATGGAGTCACACAATTAGGAATTAAATGACCGACAAAGTCATAAAAAAGCCACCTGTGACAAAATAATATGCCTCTGGGGTCTGTGCAGACCCCAGATAGTAGGATGAGTTTTTTTAGAATGAAGTTTAACTTGAATTTTACTTTTTACTTTTTTAGTTGGCAAACAATGACTATGGATTCAGCGCTACCTCCATTTCTTCAGAAGTTATCAACATGAAAAGATCATCTCTATTGGCAGAAATCTGAATCTGGAATGCCACCAATATCTGATCAGGGCTTCCTGAGCAGAAAGCCCGTATACTGAGAAGACCTTTTGAAATTTTGATATCATTAAGATAAAAAAAGATTAAAAAAAAGTATCAGACAACCTATATGTTCTAAAGAGTAAAACAGACTTTACTAAGCAGTTCATTATCCCAGAAATGATGGTTTGTGAATTTCTCAGATTAATGTAATGAACCAACATTTCATAGGTATTGATTAGAAAACAGTGTTAGCAATGCATATTTAAGATATGTGAACATTTTATTACAGTAAAAGAGTTGATGCTGTTGAATAGACTGAACCTGTGATTCTGCCATAAACCCACAATGCATCAGCTGATAGTCATGTTTGCTTTTGGCTTAGGAAGTTGCTGGCAGTGATTAGACAGGTGAACACTGAGCCTATGCACAATGAAAACTCTGTGTCTGTCACAAAATTAGAAAGTACACGTTGAATTGATATCATTAAACACACCAACATATCTCTGCCGCATTAATACATTATTTACATTCTAGAAGGAACTTGAATTTCCAGTCAAAGCACTGACATAAATGTCTTGATGCATGCTCAAAGCGAGGAAATCAAGAAAATCGATTTGTTTATGAGGATGCAGTATTTTTAGTTGCTGAAGCCAGGAACTCAGAGATGTTGCAGGTAACAAAACTGCTGACAATGTGTCTTGGGATGGCTGTAGCTCAGCAGGTAGCACCTCATCCAGTAACTGGAAGCTTGGTGGTTCAATCCTGGTTGCTGGCCAATTAATTGGTGATATGTGTGAATGTAAGATAGAAATCAGTCAGCGGCAGAAACATAACAAAACCATGGATGGTGTGAAGTTTGAGTGCTCAAGTAGAATGGAAAAGGTATATACAAGAACCAGTCCATTTACCATAGGTAGACTGTATTTATTGAGGTAAATACCTACAGACTAGGTATAACTTGCACAGGGTAATCTCTGGCAGGATGTTCAATCAGTAGTGATGTGTGATTCATAAACGAGCCAGCAGTAAGAGATAATTTTTTGTAGCGAACAGCAAAAGCCCACTCCCATCAAAAGCAGGCATTGGGCAACACAGTGCTTTAAATCTCCTCATCCTCCCATACCTTTATGTAAAAGCCAGGGAGAGTAATGACACAGAGTGACAGAGAGGGAGCTATAAATGCAAGTGGGTCAAAACAAAGTGAAATAACAAGCAAAAACAGAAAAGGACCTGCATGTCAATGATATTGGTGACTGAAAAGCTCAGAGTAGAATTGTAATTTTTCTATTCTGGAGAACAAAAAATGTTAAACTTTTGATCAGGCCTTAATCTCATGTATGTTCACCCTAGTAGTAAATGCATAAAAATATGGCCTTCCAACACACAAACCATTCATAATTGATAAATTAGGGTAAAATAAAAAGCCTCTGAATGAGGAGCCATTTGAGAGCCATAAAAGCTGAATCTCTATAATCGGCTGAATGATTCAACTGTACTATTTATAAGGTTAGGTCAGTCTGCAGTTACCTAAGAATGAAGAAGTCACTTGGATGAGTAATGAAATGGTCCTCAAACTGAAAATGCTGCGTCAACTTTTTGGCACTGACACAAAAACATTTATTGGAAAGGAATAGCTCATCATCCAGATAAAACTTTGTCATGCAAATCACAGTAAGTTCCTTGATGAAATGATATCACCAAGAAACCACCAAAGGGAAGTAGCATTTCAAAGCAATATACGCTGTTAGGACTTTCTGCAAGGAAAAAAAGCAAAGAAAAGTGAAGCCAGTTTCTAATGAACAATTTCTGTTTAGTTTACCAAGTGAGATGAAATTAAAAGTAATGTGTCCTCATATGTGTCATTATATTTCTTAGTTTAAAGTGTTGATATCTGTTCTCTATTTGAAAGATGTATTATTGCATCATAACTATAGAGTTATATGTCTTGGGGTGATCGTGGCTCAAGAGTTCGCCTTGTAATTTAAAGGTTGCCGGTTCGAGCCCCGGCTTGGACAGTCTCAGTCGTTGTGTCCTTGGGCAAGACACTTCACCTGTTGCCTACTGGTGGTGGTCAGAGGGCCCGGTGGCGCCAGTGTCCGGCAGCCTCGCCTCTGTCAGTGCGCCCCAGGGTGGCTGTGGCCACAATGTAGCTTGCCATCATCACCAGTGTGTGAATGGGTGGATGACTGAATGTGTAAAGCGCTATACAAATACAGGCCATTTGTTTCTGTCTTATTTGCAAAGATTCAAACTGAAGGCTTTTTTTCAATTCATAAAATATTTGGTTATTGAAAAGCTTTAATTTCCATAAAAATACTTGATTTTTACTTTTGTATTTGAGTTTTACCATATATAATGCTGGGGCTGGCTGCTTGTTGTTATTATTTTTTATTTAAGAGGTATGACTTAGAGTTAGCCATAGTGGGTAGAATTTGAAGATTCACATCTTTAATATTACCAACAACATGTTAAACAGCAACAGATGCTCCACCACTACTCACCAGAACTGTATCATTTAGAATTTGAAAGATGTTATAATTACATAGAATTGTAGACAAAGACCCTTTGAATTTAAAGAGGCTCTTCAAATCTGAAAGCAAAAAAGGTGATCATCCTTTTTATTAAGACACTTGACATTTTACCTGCATGATTCTTCCTGTCTCCAGAGAAGTTGCTGCTGCAATCCAGCTATCATGATTAGTGCAAATCAAAAGAATTGTGTTTGCTTGTATTTCTGACGTGTCCGTTAACATACTTAATATACACTTCCTTACAGTATACTGTAATTCTTTGGAATCGAAAATATAACTGAACTTTGAATAAACATCGTAATTCTTGAGAAACTGTTTTGTGCACTGTCCCACATTATCAGAATTTAGCAAGAATCCAACAGTACCCCAACCCTTTGGCCCTGCGGGTAACAAAATAGCATGTTCAGACACATCTCAGCGTAACCATGATGCGATCCGCTCAGCTTATGCGACGCAGGGAACCACAAAACAACATCAAATACCTTTTCCCATGACACCATCAAAACCTTTTTATAATTAATTTCAGACATCGCTGCAATCATATACAGTACAAGCACCGTGTTTGACAATTTCCTGGCACTTCAGAGGGACAGAAGAAACATCGATAGGATTTCACTCAAATTACCACATGCAGGATTTTCATCTTTGGCAAGAACATGGTGATCCAGCGTTCTAACAACATCATGGTTCAAATTACTGTCATTGGGTAGCAATTAGATTTATTGGTTTAGATACCAGCACCAAAAGTGGCGTTATGCTTTGAAAACAAAGGGCAGTGAAAGCTTGGAAAACCTGCACTGAGGACTCTGAACATGTAAAAAATGGTTTAATGATAAGCTTGTTTTTTCTGAAAGAAATATACCTTTTTTTAGGATAACGAAAAACCCAAAGTGTCATTGGATTTTCCATCTTGTACATTCTCCCATGCACAATAGTTCTGTCTGTCAGTCTCTGTCACAAACATGCTATACTCACTATTACTGTCATTTAGTCCCAAGGGCATTTCTGGCTTCTTCCACTGGTGCTGGGAACACTCCCTCCACCCCCTCCCAGCTCATTAATGAATGAACTGTCATGTAGGTTTACTGTGGGACTCATCATCCCAAGAGATGGCATGTGGGAGAACTTTTAATAATTAATACAGTGTGGTGTTTAGAGGAAGAATTTTTTTTTAGACAAACATCTCTTGGCACAGCGCATATGAATTTATGGATTAATGTTCAAAAGTACATAGTGTTACAAACAGTGTGGCTAACATGTTGCAATGCTTGTAAGTCTTTTTGAAGATGTTTATACTGTTATTATTATGAATGAATAATAATAAGGCTTAAGGCGTCTTCGTTTAATATAAGTAACTTCAGTTCGGCAATCTTTATTCTTTTGCTTATCCTACTTATCACAGCTGCTGGCCTTTAATCATTGCTTAAAAGATGAGCATGAATCCGAAGCATTTTTGTTAGAGATCATCTCTTCTGATTTCCCAAGTGAACCCAAAATGTTACTGGACATACGCCAATGGATTTAAATCAAACTGCATGCTACTTAATGCTAAACCATAATATTGCATTTATTACAGCACATTGTTTGTAGGAGAAGAGTCCATGAGCTGAACTGGCCTGCCTGCCTGCAGTTTTAGACCTGCCACCAACTAAAAATATTTGGTGCATCATGAATTGAAAAATCTGACAAAGACATTTATCAGTCTGGAAAGGATAACAAAGTCATTTTTAAGGATCTGAGACTCCTCCAAACCATGGTGAGTTCCTACAAATGGACTCAACAATTCAACCAGGAGGTCACAAAAGAATCCAGAACATTTAAAAAAAAAACTACAGTAATCATTTGCCTCAGTTAGTGTTCGCAATTCAATAATGAGACAAAATGGACAAAAAGACAAAAATGTTTTAGGAAGCAATACTTTTTCAGTTAGGATCAGGTAGGTTTTTTAGATCATGTTTAAAAAACTGAATTTTACATTTACATGGGTTACCTTTGTCTAATAATAAAGTCTGTTTGATGATCAGAAATGTGCGAGAAATATGCAAAACAAAAAAAAAGTAATTGGGAAGAGGGCAAATACTTTTTCACAGCACTGTACCAACAGCTAAAGCTTCAGCTAAATAAGGAAAGCAAATGTCATGGTTAGTAATAATCATGTTGGGACAGCTAGTTAATCTAGTTCGTCAAGGAGCTAAATCTCAGTACATTCCTGTTTTTCTGTTGAACTGAGTTCATGCAGCATTGCCTCTGCACTGGTTCACAGGTGGTTCAGTTATAACTTTAACAGGGCAGGTCAAGGCTTGTTGACGGCAAAACACTGAGTGCAAGTGCAAACTTCATGCACAGGAGTTAAACAGTGGGTGCATATTTTTAATGCAAAACACATATGCACAGAAAGAAAATCTCAAACATTCTCCAGTCGTTGTGGGAAGTGCAGAAAAATTTTTGTATCCAGTTTCAGGGAGTTGAATATATGTATGTACTGGCTTTAAAAATGGTTGCACGAGCACTTGGCATTTGTTGCCTTTTATTTTCATTCTGTGCCTCTTGAACCTGTCAGGCACAAGCCAAAAAATCTGATTGGTTGCATGGCTCAGGTCACTGAGGCCTAATTCTGTTAATGAGATTATTTTTGCTTCTGAGAAATGTTTGAATAACTAAAACGCCTTCATAATTCTTGAGTAGCTTTTTAATGTAGTGTGTCAGAAATAGAACATTAAAGTCATTGTGTTATGTTGTGTATAAAACATACATATTTAATAATGGCTGGGTTCCCCCCCACAAAAATAGATAAATTAATATGAAACAGCAAATACGGCAAACACAAACTGACAGACCCTCAAAGGACGTGATGAAAGGCCCCTAAAAAAGGTAAATTTTATCATGTCTGCACTGTCACTGCGGAGCAGATTAAAGTAGAGGAACAAAATATGCAATTAAGTCCATGAATGTGCTGCAGATACAAAGCCTTCTATATTCTGTTATGAGGTGATGTTTCTAAGGCTTTGGGGATTTCTATCATTTTCTTATTATTGTTTTTGTTGTTTACTTTTTTATGTCTCATATAATGTGCCAACACATGCAGTCTCAGCTTCACTGAGACCATTTTTTTTTTCATTATTTGAGAACTTGCTTTGGTCTATTTCCATCAAAATCTAATTAAACTCTAAAATGTTCACAGTTTGTCGTGTTTATGTTTAAGCACTATTTTATTGTGTTTTTTTGTCACTCAATCTTTCACTGCTTGACACACAGGCAGCTGTGTGATAATATTATTCAGAAGCTCTTTCACTTCCTTTGTATAGAGTTTTTAAACCTTTCAGTCAGGCTCTTTAATTTTCCTTCTCATTGTCTAATTACCTCTTTTCCCATCATATCTTTGCCATCTCCATTTGGTCCATCTTTTTCTTAGCGTCTGTCTAGTCTGTTTCCTTTCTCACAGTCTCTGTCCTTCCTTCTGTCTCTTTTGGAGATCTATGCTCACTTGATTTAGTGAGGTATATTAAGTGAACAGAAAGTGATGTAGCAATGCTACAAGACTCTTCTGCCACTACTTCAAGGGAGAAATCCTCAAAGTCACTGGAGAATGGCTCCTGAAAAGGACTGTTCAGTTTTACCAACACAGTCTTTCTATGAAGTGAATAATTAAACAGAAATGCCACCTGATAAAACAATGGTTACATTGCACGGACTTCATTTTTCCCTTCATTCAACATACATTGTTTTCTAAGCCTATGATATGTTTACTATCTCTCTATTTACATGAATATGTTTATTCATAATTAGAGTCTCCTCATTGAAAATAAATATATGCTAGCTGAAGTCACCTTAATATCCTGTACTGATAAAAATGTAGCCCAAAGACATGTTTTATTAACCCTCTCAAGGCAGGCGTTGCAGATTTGCAACAGTTAAAAACTAACAACCTGATTACCCCACATACATATTTTATGAGGTTTTTTTTACTCAGAAGTACCACTGCAGGACTTGGTTGTGCATTAGCAACAAAAAGTTTAATTTGAGCCTGAGAGGGTTAAACTTACTGTACATTAACCTGCTCTCATACTGACAGTGTGCTTCAGACTCCCCTGTACACATTTAAAAACAGGTGATGCAGTCATTTAACCCTATAATGCCTTTTGTATCATATTTGATACATGAGTTTCTGAGACCTCTATCTCATCAACATGATCAACACTTGCCATAAATTCAAAATGTTATGGACAAAACTTTTTTGTCTAAAATTGACATTGTTGTTAACAAGAAGTTGCCAAAAACACCCAATGTGCCAAATACGATACAAAAAATATATAATCATACACAGCATGATATAGCAAAAAGAGTTTTGTGGATTTTGTTATAAGGATTAACAAACATCTCAGTTCCAAAAAATCAGAATTTTCTGGCTATTTTTTGATGGGTTGGGTCTTACAAGGTTAAAGAGTCAAATTTCCATATTACGGAAAACATGTCGATCTTAAATACATTTGCATTTCTATCCTGGAAATTTAAAATTTCTGCAGTATTTAGAAAATTAAATATGACCTAATCAAGATTAGGATTAGCTCGCAGTTAAACATTCCAATATTAATTTTAACCCCAAGCAGAAATGGAAACCCTTTTTCCAATCCACACATGTCAAAAGTAAATTTTTTTGGAAGGTTTGTATAAAATAATTCACATGACAGGTAGAATATTGAATTTTTATGTCATAGTGTAGCCACAGCCTCCTGGGTTGAAATATTTCACACAATCTTATGTAATTCAAACTAAAGCTTACTAGGAAAAGAGATCAAAATATGACTTTACACTATTTTTGGACTGACCACGTTACCCAGTTTCACACAGGCTCAGTAGAACTTGAGGAAGGAGCGTCAGAATTGCGACTGCATCTCAGCAAGTCTCAGCGGAGCTTCATACATGTCATCATGCATTGCACAACACGCCACAGTCTTAGTGCATAATTCAATATTTTGATCCATTTAAGTACAATGTTCTCTCTATCAATTGTCAAGAGTCCACCAACAGACTAACCACCTCGGACATTTAAGGTGGCACCCGTACGCTCATGTTGCCACGTTCAATCTAAAGGCCTGTGATATGTTTATTGAATTATATATCTTCTCGGTCTCGTTTAGAGTCGCCTTTGTCACCACAGGCGATCGATATCCTGGCGCTGCCGAGGCTAACAAGGGGCTTCGTCTGCTGCGGCCAGCACTCCTGCCTGTCACCAGACGGTATTTATTACGTGCTTTGTTTTAACATCCATTCAGTATGAGTGGAAATCAATTTTTCATTTGGACCTAATTGTCTCTGTGCACTGGCAGCTCAAGGCTCTACAGCCCTGAGCCTCGACTCCCTTTGGTGTTACCCTGGCCCAGGCCCACCCTACCTTCCACACAGCTGTATTTTACACCTAATTACACATGTCTGAGGCCTACGGCGAGAAGTACGAGGCTTTGGGGAATTGTTCCTGCAAAGACAGGCCATAGGGACTCACTGTTGGTATCTCTCTGGTAGGGATTTAGTCATGCTTACAGTAACTGCAGTACAAAGAAAGAGACTCAGTGACCCAGACTCACTCTGCCTGTGTTGTTTTACGTCACTGTTGTGAGTTTTGAGGAACTGCGCGGCTTAATGGATACATGATGAAACTTCCAGAGAACCTGGAGTTAGACTGAGGACAATGGAAACAGGATTTCATTCCCCTGCTAACCCAAAATGCTTAAACTGTATCCTGTTAAGTACGAATAACTGCTACCATGTGTATCCATGTGTTTTTTACCCTGAGTCACACTAATGTCCTTGCTGCTTTGTTAATGTGGAAGTGGATAAAGCAACTAACTGTGAAGATTCAAATCCAAAAACAGCAATTAAAAACCCATATTTAGCATGGCTTGTTAGTGAGTAGCTTTTACTCTTTGAACCAACTTTTCTCCATTATCCCAATGTTGCATTTCCTTTCATATAGGGCAGCAAAGAAATTGCATGTTATTTGGAATTGGAAATTATTTTTTATTTTTTAACTTGAGCGTCTCAGCATCTAGTTTGAAGTTGCTGCAGCTGCTTCTCACCCACTCTTCTCACAAACGTCCCACAGTAATGGAGCTATAATCATACGCACAAAAAAAGGAGAAGAGGAAAAACATTCAAGAATTGGCTGCTAGTAGAGGTATCACACATCTCAGATTTCAGCTTCTCTCATCAGCTAACCATGAATATAGTGTATGTGAATGCTTCTAGTCAAATCAGAAATCTTGGGCTGATGCGTCGCTTGATTTAGCTTGGTTAGTAAATGTCGCATCACATTTAATATTCTCTTGCTTTACAGTGCCTAGTAAATGAATATATCCCTTGTTTTCTTTTGTTGTTTTTCTTTTCTTAGTTTTCTTTCTGATGTTACGTACAATGCCTTATTTTCCAAATGTATCTATGGCAGTGAACTGTCATAGTGAATCAGTACACTTTTGTAATCATCAGCACCGCACCTAAAGCAACAGTTGCTTTTCTCCATTTCATTCCAAGTTCTGATGTTTTTCTGTGGTTGTGATCAACAGCGAACATAAGTCTACGGCAAAGCGAGAAGTGTTACTTCCTTGGAGCAACTGTGGTAGAAAATTAGTCGCTCTTTTATAGCTACATGGCATAATGAGAAAAATGTACAGGAATTTTCAAATTCTGTCAAGGAGACCTCAATTTTAATTTTATTTATACAGCGCCAAATCACAACAACAGTCGCCTCAAGGAACTTTATATTGTAAGGTAGACCCTACAATAACACATACAGAGAAAATCCCAACAATCATATGACCCACTATGAGCAAGCATTTTGGCAACAGTGGGAAGGAAAAACTCCCTTTTAACAGGACGAAACCTCCGGCAGAATCAGGCTCAGGTGCCGGTCTCGGCCTAAGAATAGAATATAAAAAGGAGGTTTTACAAAACAAACACATATGAAATTATACTTAAGCTTTCTGGGTAGGAAACAACAACAGTAAACATGGGAAGAAGGTGCTGTATTCTGGGCTAGAGAACATGGAGAATTTGTTGGAATCTGCTAGCTGTTAGCCCATCCTGCCCTTTAAACATCTACAGTACTTTACTACATCCCAAAATTCAAAGCATAGATGGTTGCGGGACCTTTTTTTTTTGGCTCAAACTTGAAACAAACACCTGGTAGTTGGTTCAGATCACAATCGCATCATAAATGAACCACTTGGAACCGTACCAAGACCACCTCCTCCAAAGAATCCTGGTACGATTGTTTTAGTCCACACCTGAGTGTGATTACTGTGTTCACATCTGCACAAATGAACCGCACCAAGTGGAAACACCAACTGAATGACATCCGTATGAGTCAGAGGGAGAGACAAAACAAAAAACCCACAGTAATCATATTTGGAGAGTTTTTTTTTAATCTCTGCAGTATATTAAAATGACCATAAACTGTTTGTGATTGATAGGTCAAATGTTGTTCCATTACACTACTGCATGCTGACTTCAGTTTCCCTTGTTTATCAGAGCAAAAGCATTGGCTACTGAGGTTGAAAATAAGTATCATAACCATTTTCTGTTAAGTCTACAGTTAGTCATAACATAAGCTTTACATTTAAACTAAGTTCCTGATAATAATGAGACCATAAAGAGACAGCATAAAAACAGCTGCTGTAAAGTTTGTCTGTAGTGACATTCGAATCGGTCATGTTCAACAGAAACAAATGTATTCAGTCTTTTCTAAGCCTAACAGAAGTTTGAATTGTTTGCTGTGTAGCAATGTTTTTTGACTTTGTTGCTGCTTAGGTTGTTTTTCTATTCCTAGTACAGTGGCAGATGTGATAGGTGCATAGGTACATCTGCACAGGATCTGTTTCACTACTGCAAGACTTCTGTAAACAATTCCTATTTGGGATACTGCAGACACTTACAGCTTCGCAGCATATACAACACAGTGTCTATAAAAGGACTTGCACAGCGTCTACAGTATGCACACTTAATACATGGAACTTAAGTGTTCATCTCAACAGCACGTGAAGACATTCATTATTCGCTCCTTCTACCTTTTGATATTGAATCGAATTTTCTGTTTTGTATTACAATTTAATGAACATCTTTCATGAAAGCTTTTGGTATTCTGGTATTCAGCTCCCTTCTTAACATAGCTTCAACAACTCTTTCCCATAGATGCATGGTTTTTGTCATCAACTTTATCCATATATAGTTACTACAGCTCCTTTCAGCCTCCAAGAGTCTGTTAAACAATTTGTTTACAAAGGCTACTGCCCTATCTCCAAACCATCTGTATATCTCCACAGGTATGGACGAACTTCCTTCCCATTCTTCAGCCATTCATAGCAGCAGTCATGTCCTCCTTTCTAATCCTCTGCTCTTCCTGAGTCACTGTCTTCCATCCATCTTCCTCTCTTTCTCATTTTCTACATTCATGAGCTCCTCAAAGTACTCCTTCCAACTTATCAACTCAATGTCTGCAGTCATTAGTACATTTATGTCTCTATCTTTAATCTATCTAACTGCTGCACATCTTTTCCAGCTTGATCGATTTTAACTACCCAGTCGATATAAATTCCTTTCCTTTCCTTTCCTTTCCTTTAGCGTCCAGTCTTACATACAACTCTCTATAAGCCCTAAACCATAAATGTGATCAAATATACAAACACATATTTCCAAAAACACCCAAACTACAATGTTATGCCCCAAAAAGTTTATTCTGTTCATCTGGACGTGGCATTTTCAGTGGGAGAAACGTTTTGTCACTCATCCAAGTGACTTCTTCAGTCTCGAGAGTGTTATGTGTCAAACAATATTGCACCATTACTTTTAGTTTAACTTCTGTGGAAGTTGGTCTTTCCTTTTCACAGTTAATAACAAAAAGCTTTCAAGGGGAAAGTAACACACACACACACACGCACACACACTTACTCATGCACACACTTCTTGCAGTCTACCAGGGAAACTGAAAAACACTATCTGAACTGTTACTGGAAATGAATGCATAGCTGGATGAGATCAGCAGTTCTTGCTAAGCTTAGGGGGGGATCTCTGCCTAACACTCCTTCCTGGATGCCAGACTGAGTTCAGCCACAGCAGCTGATAGGAAGCTGAGTCACTGAGCAGCAGATGCTGGCTGGATAGAGTAAGTAATGCAGGGTCAGGGCATTGCTGAGTGTAAATTGTGAAGGGTTTTGTTTATGCACCCCAGAGAGGCTCAGACAGAGCTGGGAGTTGATATGTGCTATTGTAGGCCAGATCCATTAGACATACGCAGTTAACTTTTTTAGTGTTTCAACAAAACTCCAGGATGGCATACAGCATATGTGTAAAGCATCTTGCATACAGCATTAAACTACATAAAAACATATGGTTTTTCAGAGGTAATTTGCAATCCAAGAAAAAGCAATTCTTTGAATAGTAATCAAATTCCATTTTCTCTACTGTTATTGGGACACAAGCATAAATCATACAGTACGGGATTTTAAGTTTGTATGTTTGCTCACTTACAAAGACACAAACAGTCTCTATTTTTATGGCACTTTCATTTTAATGGCAGAGGCAGAATATCAACCAAAAATCCAGAAACATTATACATTAAATTGCAAGTCAATGAATGAGTATTCTCCCAAATCAAAACATGATTTAATTCTTGGTGAGAAACCCTTGTTGGCAAGCACAAAGACTAAATGTTTCTTGTAGTTGGTCACTAGATTTGCACACATTTCAGAAGGGATTTTAGCCCAAACCGCTTTACAGAAACTTTCTGAATCCTTTGGGTTTCTTGGCAAGTTCAAGCTTCAGCTCCTTCCACTGATAGGATTGTTGTCTGGAGACCGGCTAGGCCACTCAGTGACCGTAATGTGCTTCTTCTTTAGCCAGTCATTGGTGGTAAGTTTTCGGTCTTTGTCAATGTTGAGAAGGTTACTTTTAAAATGTCTGTGAAGGTTCTCAGTCATCCAGGTCATCGTAGTCAAAGGAACTTGCAGCTCCTTCCACTGATAGGATTGTTGTCTGCAGTCTTTGCAAGCTCCTTTGATTACTTTTAAAATGTATTCCACTAAACATTACAGAATACATGGCCCAAAATGTAGCTTGTAGCGTATTCTGTTACGTTACTCAATGAGAGTAACGTATTCTGAATACTTTGGATTGCTTGATATATTGTCATGCTTTTTACAACTACATGAATGTGCTATTGCTGTGTGATTTATTGCTATTACTGAAGGCTACTCGCCACCAAGCTAACATTGTTAGCTGGCCTTAGCTGAGGTTAGTTCATAGACTGCAGACTGTTAGACTTGAAGGATAGCATTAACAACCTGCTAGCTGCAAATAATCATGTGCAGCTCTGAAAGCAATACCAACTAGATTTTTAAATCTTAATATATAATGAGTAACAGTAGGGTGGACATGAGGTACGGCAGCACTTTTTTGCAGTGACCTCGTAGAGAAAACCATTTTTGTATCAGTAATATGTTTTCTTTCTGTCTGCTTTCAGAACTGCACATGATTATGTGCAGGTTGTAATGCAGCCTTCAGTAATAAATAAGTAATAAATCACACAGCAACAGCACATCGAAGACACTGAAGTGTCACAAAATCCAGGTAGCTACCCCAACTAAAACAACGTAGCTGCAGTAGGCTAACATTAGCTTTTAAAAAAAAGAACTTACTTCCAGATGTTTCTTTAGGTTGGAGGCGGAGTCTTTTGAAGCTGAGAGCAGCTTGGTTGCTTGCAAACAGAGTTTGCAATGCACAGTCAGATTTCCATTAATATGCCTTGACTTCCACAAAATAAAAATCTATCCTACAACAATCATAACCGTAGCCACAATACTAAATTTAGATCTTTGATAAAGGATTTGTACACAAAAATGGAGCCTTCAAACCTAACAGATGGCTGGTGGTTGTAAAGGGGATTTATACTTCTGAGGGAGAACCTTAAATTGATACTAAATGATAATATCTGGCACACAAACTCATAATTTCTTATCACTGTCAAGTTTCTGTTTCTAAAACCATCTCTAGGGGATTTTAGGGATCATATATTATAACGTGCCATCTCCCTAAACTAAGTGATTTTTTTAAAGCCTGAAGTATATGTGTTACCACATATTTTCATGGAAATACATTCATACCAGTTTGAGATATCTTGCTGACAGACAAATGAGTGTTAGCCGAATGTCCTTTGTGCAAAATTGGATTCTCAGGTGGACGCAAGTGATACCTGTTCTCTATCTATTTAAAATACACAGTTGAAAGGAAGGGGCTTTGTGACAGTGTATGAGGGAAAGAAATTAGATCTCATTGGAAGTGAATACAGTAAATATCTTCTATGTTTATAGATGTAGATTTCATGCTAGGTGGAAATATAAATTCTGGTAGATATAGTCTGGATATGAGATGGATGCTGACTCCTTCAATCTTCTGGGCACCAGCAGTTGGTCCAAGTACTGGTGGGTGTCTAGATTATTTTGTCTGCATTGGCGGTTCTGACGTACAGCAAAGATGGTCAAAAAACACAGCTAGCATAGCAGAACATTGTATCATCACACATGTAAATAATGATAAGCTTTATGATAGATTGTAAAAATGACCAGTCAGCTTCTATCTGTTACCCTTATCTCTCTTTATATGACAAATAAGAAGTTCTAGAGTGATAAATATTGCTTGAATGTTGTTTTTGCTTGATAATATGATTTTCAGCACTTTAGAAAACTCTGCAGGAAGTGCTTAGTGTAGAAACAAATAACACATGTCAAACACCTGTGTTCGAGGGCTGGCTCTCCTGTAGTTAAGAAAAAATATTCACAAACATAACCCAGACATCAGGGAAACGTATCAAACCTCAACCTTTGACCTATTCAGAATATAAATTCACATTCTTGCCACAACCCTAAAACTCTCGATAAAAAGTCTTGATAGCAGATTAAAAAAATTAAAGTCTCAGACTATCTGTTCAACACATACCAGCAATGAACCATTGTTATATGATGTAATACAGTGCAATACATTCACTTTCTAATTAAGAGTGAATTGGTCTCATGGTAGCAGCATAAAATAATGTGTTTGGAGATCAGCAGCAGTCTGACAACAGCAGATGAAGGGAGATCACTTTATATCTTTTATGTCGATAGACTCGTAAAATTCTAACTCTGTGAGCTCCTGTACATTGTCTAAATGAACATAAACATATGTTTATGTTACTTAATGTAAACCGAATCCAAATTCTGTTTTGTATTTGCTTTCAATCAGTTTAGAACATATACATGTGTACCTTTTTTCCTTGCAGTGAACTTGCTTCTAAAAAAAACAGTACCACTTTATCAGCGACCAAAAATAATATGCTGTATTGCCTTTAAAGTGGGAATCCCAGCAGGCTTTGCATCATGTGACCCATCCAATGAAACTTTGACATGATTAAGTCATCCGTCATGATGTCATGCAGTCAGCCACTGAATTTACACACCTAAAGACCCTGTACTCTATAAAAATCTGTGGGCTTCACAATGTTTTACACACACACACACACACACACGAAGTAGAAAATTGCAATAGACTTGCTACAAGAATTCACACACAAGCAGGCACAAAAATCACTCTAGGACTGAAGCTAAATACACACACATGCAGAAGCAGCATGGTGATGTCACTGCACAGACTTCATTTCCAGTGGCTTTAAATCCCCTCCAGTCCAAGTGGAAATGACTGAACATGGAGGAGCCTAAGTGGCTTTGTCAAATTGGAGCAGGGAGCAATATGAGCAGAACAACACTCCACTTAACAATATTCAGCAGCCCAGGATTATTACAGTAATGTGCCTGTAAAAAGCCACTGGATATTACCTGCTTATTATGATGTGTCTAGCAGCCAGTGTTGGGTAAGTTACTTTAAAATAGTAACTTAGTTACATTACTAGTTACTTCTATCAAAAGTAACTCAGTTACTTCAAGTTACTCGTTACTTTCAAAGTAACTAGTTACTAGGGAAAGTAACTTTGGTTTTACTCAGAATTCTCTTGTTAATGTGTTGCTTCCATAACTTTGCCAGTCTTCTAGCTTGCTTACTTGCCACAAGTGCACTGTGCCACCTACCAATAGAAAGGAAAAGATAATGTGCATATTTCCACGAGAGAAATCCCACGCCTGGACCGTCATTGACTGCTGCCATGATTCTAGCCTACGTCACAGCATCATGTGCGCCTTTTACATCCAACACAAAAAACTGCAGTCGTGGTGCTTTGATATGCATCAATCGTTTGTTGTAAGATTCAGATAATTATTTTTTAAAAGCTAGACATTTTAAATGAGAATAAGAAAGAAAAGTATTTCTTTGTGCCCACCTCTCCCTGTTAATGCCCCACCTGGCGCCCCTGGCAAAACTTTGCTAGACCCGCACCTGCACAGTTACCAGCTGTCAGCTACCTAAAAAGGATCCTGGGGTTATCTGTCTCTCAGAAACAGTTCATAACTTCCCTTCAACTCATTTATGTCACCTAAAAGGTAAACCTGTATCTCCATCACCTGTTCAGCTCTGATGATTCAGTAAGGACATCTCCTGGTTTCATGTTTCCCTCTCACCAGATAAACAAACCGACATCATGACCAGCAGCTTTTTTGCAGCTGTGGCTCCAGCAAACATCAGCTGATACTAGGAATTAATATTAAATAAATCCTAACAACAGCTGATCAAGCTTAAACGTGCTGCTGCTGTTTAACGCGACATCGGCTGGTTTCCTCTTTCTGGCGCAAAGTGGGCGATAAACAAACAAGAGAGCCGATCAGCTGATCATTGATCAGTTTTCATGATTGAAGTAGAAACGGGAGAGGGAGGGGGGAGAATGAGAGAAGAAGAGGCAGCTGTGCAGCAAAGACACAGAATAACTCCAGCTTTGTGCCTTTTTCAATGTAGCCGAATTACGGGACAAACTGTTCTTTTTCACCTCAATAAGAAACGCGTAATATTTTCTCTGAACACCAGACGGGACGGTTGGCAACTCTAATAACTTATGAACAAAATAAAGTTCAACATCATTAACTTCATAGCACCCACCCAGCTGTATAGAAACTCCGTCATGCTAGCTAGTACGCAGTACGGAAAAAGTCAGAATAACGAAAATAAACTCCACCTAAACCTGGTTTATATCTGACCCAGATAGACTGCAGGTCATAACTTCTTACCTGAAGTTCAGTTCACACTTGGACCGGCGGCCGCCTCGGGTCTCTTTTCCTTCTCTTCCACCTGCTGGCCTCCAACACTTGCTAATGTTATTGAATCTGTGGAAGCTCCGCGATAGCCACCACACGAAGTAACGAGTAACGACCCTATCTAAATCCCAGTAACGACTAACGCGTTCCTGATTTTGGCATAATAACTAGTTACCGTGCTCGTTACAACAATAATAACGTAGTTACTGTAACGCGTTACTTAATAACGCGTTAGTCCCAACACTGCTAGCAGCTGACACAAGTGTTACTGCATAGCAGGGAACCAGCAGTTCTCTATATAGTTTAAAATGCCAAAGCTCTTTTTAAGGATAAAAATATGTTTAAGAAACATGTTCTTAAAATTTACAGTTGTTTTTTCTAATGCGTCAGGTCATTTCGATTTTTTTTTTTTTTTGCCACATTAGGTACACTACCTCATGTCTACCTAAAGATGCTTTGACTCAAGAACAAAACTCGTTTTCAATCTATGTCTGCAATATCAAAAGCTAAAAAATGAAAATGTAAATATAAAAAACAAGTAATGTTCCATTATTAAAAAAAACAAAGTAGGCCAAACTGGAGAGATGGAGAGAAAGAACTAGGTCTAGAAAGGTTTTAACAATATTATTTTCTCCCTGCCTTCACAATATTATCATAAACAAGATGGTATTACCCAGTAATGTTTCACTGACAATCTATTCTCTTGGATTGATTGGAGAAAAACAGGACTAAATGCCTATATATCCACTTTTTGATTAAGCACGTAAAAGTGGGTCATGTAATCAGTCATTCCACTGCTACATCAAGAAAGCCCGATTTAATACGTTCTCTTGGATATTGACAAACTGTAATATGAACATCCGAAATTCTACATGGTGCAATGTCTGCAAAATCTCATTACGGTCTCATGTTTCGCTTGGCCTCCCCTCCTCCCTGCTGGAGTACAAAGGCAAGAGGCTAATGCCAATAAGAACGAGATAAATTGGGCTACAAAGAGGGGGAAAAAATAAATCCATGTGTCCATTAACCCTAAGAAGGGGGGAGGGTGGGTTTACTTTATTTATTTTTTATTTTTTCTTTGTCGAGTGTGAGTGCTGAGCCAGACGGCAGGTCATTATCCGAATGCTGCCAAAACTAATTTCTCCCAACTCAGCCAGGCGAACCTCATCCTCCTCACCATCCTTTAGAAAGGTTATAACTACAGGACCTTATGAATGCTACTCTTGACCTCACATGACCTCAAATTGTTCATAAAAGTTCAGTAAGCGATTATTGCTAAAACCTTTTTTTAAAGTGAGAGTCTTTAAAATTTTTATTAGCTTGTTATAGTCACCTTTAGCAAAGATAGAACACAAAAATAAAGGTAGCTGCTGTGCTTTTTATAGAATAGTCCATTAATTTTTTTCCATGTATTTGGGGTTGCCCAAAACAAATGTAAGAAGTAGAATAAGTTTAGTTTCCTGGCTCATCAACATTACAAGCAATCAATAGTCAAGGGGGGCAAAAATCAGCACCTAGATGAAAGATTGAACAATTTCTCTGTCTCTGCAATGATTGTCTTTGTATCACTTATACGAACATCAAATTAAATTCTATAATTTTAAGTAATATAATTTTTTTTCAGATTGCCTCCAACATCTTTAAAATCTTCCACATACTGTTTGACTGCCATCTGTTATAGCATTGGTTGTGTTTCAGGTGCATTTTATTTGTAATTCAAAAGAGAGTAATCAAAGCACATAACCTTGAAATAAAGAGGCAATTTAGGAAAGTAAAACATCTCTTATTTGCAAGCGTGGCATGCTACTTAATTAAACTTGAATTTAAAGTACAACTCTGAAACATCAAATAAGACTAATTTCTCTTCACCAAGAATAAATTTGTTTCCTTTCATGTAGTTTGCATTTTGCAAATTTTCCTGTCACAGTTATGAGTGTTTTGTGGAACAAAAAAAAGCAAAAAGTTAGAAATGTAATTAAACATACAGTTAAAGACTCATTGCTTTTTCCACAAGCTGGAAATGAAAGAGTATATAACTTTATTTTAGAGTGCAACTTAATGCAATTAACCAAAACAGCCAGTAAATTGTAAAATATGTCTCGAACACCAGTGAATGTGACTGGAAAAAAGAACCAAGGTTCGGATAGATGAGCTGCTCACGAAAATGAGAGGCTAAAGCCTGCTAAGCAATGTCCATAGAGTGTCTTCTAATATATATTGCTTCTAGCTTTCCTTGGTATGACTCCCCTGACAATGGCAATGAAAATGGGCTACAGTGAGCAAACAGATCAGCCTACATCAAACATACCCTCATATATTACAGACATAAAAAGTCATTATCCTCAGTGGAAATCGATAGCCGACGTGGTCAAGATGAAGAGACCCCGTGTGGTTTTCGGGGTCAGCTTACAAAGGAACACGACTGCAAATGATATCATTTTTCTATCATTAACTGGCCCCCAGGTCGATGACCATGTTTAAAACTGAGGGATAACGTTACTTATAATGTCTAGTAATGAATGGTGCCCTGGCTGGGATGTGTTCAACATTGATTGAACATGTGGACTGGTGAGGAAATCAGCAAGGCTGAGGTTAATACACCATTGTTTCCATAGTATAGCTGCAATATTGAGGTGTGGGCAGACCTCCTATATGCTGGAGTGTTTTATTTGGAGATCTTATTAAAGGACTGTGTTATTGTTTGTCCAGACTAGCAGTGTTTGTCTACAGTCTAGCAGCAGCATTGCCTATACTTCCAAAGGGAATCAAAACTGCCCTTTCTTTACTGTGATACTCTGCAGACGATTAAAACTAAGCATATATTGATATATATTGATGGTATTTTTACCTAATGACCTGATAAAATGAAAACTACTATTGTTGTAGTTCTGCTTTTCTTACAGCTGAAGCATAACTATCAATAATTACATACACATACAATTTACATATGCATATGCAAAAAAACAACAACAAACATTTCCTCTTCATGCAATTGTTACATTGTTCAGCCTGGCTGTTCGTGTGTGAGTAACTATGTCATCAAATAACAATTTCTGCAAAGGCTGGTAAATATCCCCATTTGAGTCGCTAGTGACTTAGCCAACATCAACATCTACTAATTATAGACTTAACAACAGCAATACGTGGTGTGAAATAACTGACATGTTCTCCTAAATCAGTTTCTTTTTAAAACTATTTTGTGTCTGAAAGTCCTTTACAAGCTTATTACTAAATGCAGTATACTAATAAATACCTTGGGGTCATCTTATACGTTTTGGTCAGTATGACATGAAATGCAAAGGATTTCAATTGAATTTGGCATACTACATACTACTACATACAAAATAGTTTCATGGACCAAAAAATTAGGAGAATATTGACTTATTATATATAAACATATTTCAGATTGACTGTTTGTTTGACTACTTAAATCTCTGCATTGACCTTGCTGTTGGCATTGGATTCTATGATGTTGCAGTATGTAGTTACACATTTTGCTAATACGTTTCTTATGTGAGTCTTTCAAATTTTGATTTGTGTGTGTGTGTATATATATATATATATATATATCAAATTAAATTCTATAATAGTAAGACTATAAGTCTATAGTCTTATGGTCAGTCCTTTAATGAACAATTAAATCTGATAGCTAGATTAATGTGTACGATTGTCTAATAAATCAATTTTTCGTGTGTTATAGCACTGCTTCTAATGATGGAAGGGAGATACTTGCCCCACCTGCGACCCTGAAATGGATATGTGGAAAGCATGGATGGCTGGCTCTTGCAAAACAAATTGAAGTAAGGTAATATTGTCTTATTCAAAGATTGCCTGAAAACATTGAATATGGCAGTTTAGTACAGGCTAAACTTCTTGGATGCAGTACTTGGTGAAATTGGTCAATATTAGGTTGCTCACAAAATTCTCCCTTGTTCACAAGCTTTACAATGTCTGGCAGGAAATCAGTCTTATGGCTTGTGAAATATCTGCTTACATCTTGTTGAATTAAACTGGCTAAATCCACAATGATCTGTGTTGCAGCACAGGTCAGCTGATCACAGCATGTACACACACACAAAAATGGCTTATTTCATTGTTTGCTCCATACTGCACCACTACACTCAGCTGTTTCATCTTCCACAATACTAAATAATAAAAAACTCTAAATTTTATTCTATTGTTTTCTGTATAATGAGTTAAGTTACTCCTCAAATTAAATCAACTTTAATTTCTGCTCAAATAAACAATCAGGAGAAAGTTGAAAATAAATGCTTTGTGAAGTGGATACTTTCTGGCACATTTAGTTGGAAGAACAAAGAAAATCACAGTGGGCTATAATGAGTCTGTGTGATGGCCATAATCATCTAGAACCATATTATTGTGTTTCATTATGCTACTAATAGTGCTAAATAAAAGTTGTCATTTGTCAAGTTTTGATACACTATGATACTTCTTCTAGTGTTCTTTATGAAGAAATGTACCATCTAATCTTCATTATGGCTCTGTCACCAGTAAATCCCCCCCCAACATGCACGAGCTCAGACACTACACACATACACATATCAAGGAAAGCTACTGTGCCTGTGGCTGCTCCATCAGCTAACACAGGAGGCCCATATCCGGCCATCTTTTAGACACAATGCTTCCATTGCTTCAGTGGAACTGTTCAAAAGAGGCAGAAGGGGAAAAATAACAAGTCAAGGAATGACTTACTGCACGTCGCCTTGTGTCGTGGTGCTCACTGCTCCATTCATGTGGAGTGCCTATCATCTACAAAATCACATCCAAACAGCTTTATGATAGCAAACGGTTGTGAAGATACATTTCATCAAAATGAGGTTGGAAGATCCCATTTTTGGAAATTTAAACTGTTTGCTTTGGTATTTAGAGCATATGTTGAGTATAACTCAGATCTGCACAGATGGGAGCTCAAATACAATGCTGTGAAAAAGTGTTTGCCCCCTTCCTGATTAGCTATTTTATTGTGTTTGTCACACTTAAATGTTTCAGATTATCAAACAAATTAAAATATTAGATCAAGATCACACAAGTAAACACAAAATGCAGTTTCTAAATAAAGGTGTTTATTATTAGGGGGGGGAATCCAAACCTACATCACCCAGTGTAAAAAATTGAGTGCCACCTATACCTAATAACTGTTTCAGCCACCCTTAGCAGCAAGAACTACAATCAAGCATTTGTGGTAACAGGCAATCACACTTTTTCAGCACTGTGGAGGAATTGTGGCCCACTCATCTTTGCAGAATTGTTAGAATTCAGGCAAATCTGATGGGTTTTTGAGTATGTCCCTTTAAGGTTGTGCCACAGCATCTCAATCTGATTAAGGTCAGGACTTTGACCAGGCCACTCCAAAGTCTTCATTTTGTATTTCTTGAGCCATTCAGAGGTGGACTTGCTGGTGTCTTTTGGATCATTGTCCTGCTGCAGAACCCAAGTGTGCTTCAGCTTGAGGTCACAAACAGATGGCCGGACATTCTCCTTCAGGATGTTGTGGTAGACAGCACAATTCTTGGTTCCATTTACCACAGCAGGTCTTCCAGGTCCTGAGGCAGAAAAAACATCCCCAGACCATCACACTACCACCACCAAATTTTACTGTTGGTTTGATGGTCCTTTTCTGAAATACTGTGTTACTTTTACACCAGAGGTAATGGGACACATACTTTCCAAAAACTTTAACTTTTATCTTGTCAGTCTACAGGGTCGATCGTGGCTCAACAGTTGGGAGTTCGCCTTGTAATCGGAAGGTTGCCGGTTCGAGCCCCGGCTTGGACAGTCTCGGTCGTTGTGTCCTTGGGCAAGACACTTCACCCGTTGCCTACTGGTGGTGGTCAGAGGGCCCGGTGGCGCCAGTGTCCGGCAGCCTCGCCTCTGTCAGTGCTATAATGTAGCTTGCCATCACCAGTGTGTGAATGGGTGAATGACTGGATATGTAAAGCGCTTTGGGGTCCTTAGGGACTGGTAAGGCGCTATATAAATACAGGCCATTTACCAGTCCACAGAGTATTTTTCCAAAAGTCTCGAGGGTTATCAAGATGCTTTCTGGCAATCGTGATATGAGCCTTTATGTGGCTTTTTTGCCCAATCTCTTTCTTATTGTTAAATTATAAGCTTTGATCTGACTTGAGACATGTGATTCCTCCAGTTTTTAATGTTTTGTCTGTGTTCTTTTGTGCCCTCCTAGTAGTTGCTGTGCTCTTGGAGAAATTTTGGCTGGTCAGTCAATCCTGGGAAACGTCACCACTGTTCCAAGTTTCTCCATTTGTGTTTAATGGTTCACTGAAGTCCCAAAGCCTTAGGAATCACTTTTTAACTCTTTCCAGACTGATGAATGTCAGACAGGTTCTATTTAAGTGATTTCTTGATTCGACAGGTCTGCTAATAATCACGCTTGGGTGTGTTTAGTGAAACTGAACTCAGCTTTCCAAACAATTTGATTAATCACACTTAATTCATGATTTCACAAGAGGGGCAATTACTTTTTCCACACAGGAAAAAGGTAGGTAGGTAGGTTTGCATAAATTCTCTCCCTTAATCAGTGAAATCATTTGCATTTACTCAGGTTATCTTGAAACATGTAAGTGTGACAAATATGCAAAAGACTTTGCATATTTAGATAAGGAAAGAAGGAAGGGGGCAAAATCTTTTTCACACTACTGTACGTGTGAATCAGGGCAATATGCAGTGAGTTTAGATGAATACTGGCCTTTTAATATTTATATTCAACCCTGAAAAACTATTGCCTTAAGAAATAAATTTGGTTTGAACAAAGTGGAAAGCAGGACTGATACAGAACAGTGCGTTGTCCAGAAATAACCATGAAAACAGAATACATTTTTTCACAGATACATTCCACTGAGTGTGGACACGAAAAGCCAATGAATCTTCCAAATACATGTAGCAGCACAGCAGCGTCATAGTTTTGCATTAATTTCAGCGCTGGTTTTGAGCCAAATGTCTTTGGAGTTTGACCATCTATGAAGTCTGTGTGTGTTTTGTGGAGTAAAAGATGTTCTAAAACATTTTGTCGGTGGTGTGGCAGAACAGGGTATGATTGACAGTGCTATGAACCATGTGGTCCTTTTACAATCGAACGGAGAGGTGTATATCTGCAAAACACATGTTTTAGTCTGTGTTCGACTCTGTTTATGACTGGGTCTTGTCTCCAACCCTGTTATTGACATTCATAATTTCAACTTTCAAGTGCAGTCAGAGTGAGAAGGTCAGATCTTTTGGGAACCACTTACATACAGTTTTTATGTGCTTTCTATTATCCGAGTATAGACTTGTGGGAATGAAAACAGTCTATCTCAATTCGAGGCCAGTTTGATGCCTCAAAACACAAATTGCTCCTTGTAAGTTTTGGATGATTTCTAGTCTCAGGGAAATTAATTCACAACAGTTTTTTTTTTCTGGTAACACTTTATAATACATCCAACAACCAAGGGCATTATTCCTGTCCAGTTAAATGGAATCTCAGTGTATTTTGCAGTATCTGAAATTACAATTTAATAATTGTAGAAATTATCTACAAACACTTCAAAGAGGGTACACTAAAATAAGGGGGTAATAAGTAAGTAATTGTAAGCATTCCATAACTTTATATATTTTTCTGAATAGCTACCATTATAGATCAACAGACACAGCGATGAAACTGTGAGAATTTTGGCTATCCAGAGGGGGGTGGTAGTAAATATACATTTCAAAACAACCAAATAAGATGCTTCAGACATCTGATTACAATGCATCGTGGTCACCTTCTTTTGGGAGGTTTCCAAGCACATCCAGCTGGGAGAAGACCCTGGGAAAGATCCAGAACTCACTGAAGAGATAAAGTATCCCTCCCCGCCCGGGGAAAGGGATGTCTGAAATACCCAGTGTAACTTTCTGCCACCACAACCCAGCTGTGGATAAGTGGAAAAAGATTGATGGATGGATGGATGGTGTGAGCTCAAACCACCTATTAGCCTTAGTACAGCCTTGAAGAGCCTTTAGTGCTGTTGACAACTCTTAGTCGTGTTAGTTCATGAAGGAAAATCCACAGACTGTTATGCTAGTGGATCGTTGTGTTACCACTGCCAAATAGTCATGCATATCACAGTTCATCGGACTGGATTTGTGTGTTACATGCTTTTTCTGCTATCACATAGGCCTAAGACTGGTCTGTGCAAGAGATCAAATCACATTTGCAGCAACTTAAAGGAAACAAACTTAACACTAAACAGCTCAGAGGCTGTTTGAACTGCATTATGTACATAAGGACTGGACGCACACTCAAAAATATCCAAATTTGTAAGATCCTAACAACAAGTTGTCAACAAGATTTCTTGGTCTCTGCATTCCACACACAGAGACACACACAGACACACCCACACACACACTCACACACACAGGCCTCATTCAAAAGAATCCATTTAACTGCCTTGTGTCTCTCATACACATTGTTTTGTCTATACGTGTCATCCAGTTCAGAGGATGCATTCTTACAGGAAGACACAGCAAGGCTTTACAAAGCAGCCCTGCTCCTCCCCCCCCTTCTCACATCTTTCTTTCCTTGCTCAGAGATACGCAAGAGGTCAGCGATTCATTTTGGCTCAAAGCTATTTAAAGCTTTTAAAGTCAGTACTAAAATTTTAGAATCAATACAAAAACATAACGGGGAGCAAGGGTAAGGTGGCTATAGCAGAGGGTTTTATTGCCATGTCTCTCGATTTCTGCAATAATTTGTACAGCACTGCTATGCACCAGTTGGAGACATAGCAGAAGTCTTATGGCGTTCTGCACACACAGCCTCCAACAGTCCATCCATCTGCTTTATGTAGACTTTAAATCTGTGCAAAAGAAAAAACAAAAACATCAGATTATCAAAAGGTTTACAAAAGTTTACATAAAACTACATTTTTATGCACTTTTACGCTTTCTCAGGATGTAACATTCTAATGTTAATTATTTTGTATTGAACTGCAGAGTCTGTCATCTTATGAAATAAATCAGTCCAGAAATGTAAATGACTTCCATTTTCTGTCTTGGAACATATCTGACACATGACACAAGCATTTCATTCACGCCTCATTGCTTCCATCCACATTACATCCTTTTGTCAGTGAAACGGTCATACTGTGCAGCTGTAACCCTCCTCTTTTCCCTAAAAGGGCCTGTACAATTTCAGGCAGTGCTCACACAAGAATGCACCCACCATTCTAAATGAAATCATTCTTACTCCTCCAGTCTGTGATCCAGTTAACAACCCAGCTCTGCCAGGGAAAAGACAGAAAGAGATAAGAAAGACAGAGAAGAAGAGAAATAGGAATAAAAGTCTGAGATGCCCTTTGCACCCAACCCTCCCCAAGCTTCCAAAGATCCCTTTTCAAAGAGTTGCAAGCTATGCTGTGAATCAGTAACAATTGGAACATTCACAAACACTGCTCTGCTGCCATTTCCTTCCACTAAGATCTATGATTTGCCAAGCATGCCCTCTGAGAGTTAGCAGTAGCCAAGCAAGAAATCCCCCCACCATCTCTTCCCCAAGCAGAGAGAACACCCCTGGAGTGCTGAGAAATTGTTCCTGCTGTGTCCCTTCAAATGCGTGTGAATTCCAAATAATGTTCTACAGCCAAATAGGAGTTGGCACGGTGCCGTGGTGAAGGCCTCAAGAGGGACTCACTCCCACGGAGAACAGGGAAGGGAAGAGATAGTTAGGAGGAAGGCATGGAAAGTCCAGTTTGAAAAGGCAAACTTTAAAATGAACCTGAAAACAGAACACATGAGTTTTCTGGTGTGGCTTTGAGTTTACTCATTCTAGCTGGTATCCTTCTGGTTCCTAATACGTCTTGATATATCCTATATATATATAAAATTGTGTGTGCGTGCGTGTGTGAGAGCATTATGTGTGTAAAGAATTTGGCCTCAGTAGGGAAGCTGGACATTGAATCAGCCACATGTATGAGATGATATACTTCCACACGAAAGTTTAAAATACTATAGTAAGTACAGCCTCCATATAGGATATATTAGTTGCTTTACCTCAGATTTGTCAAATGTAATGAACACGATCTGGCGTTTTAGGAGTCTTTAATTAGTTTTCATCTTGTATACTAACGAATGGGTTAACCTTATATCACTTCAACAACAGCTAAAAATGTGCGTTTTCCGCTGACATAGGCTTACTTTAATTATTTGGTGAATTATGAGGTTCAACAGTTTAGTTGCTGCTTGCAGGCTTTCCACTGCCCAGAATGTCAGCTCATTTTTTAAAACCATGTTTGATATTTTCATTGATGGCCTTGCAAAACAATAGCCTGGATAAAAGATTATCGACCAAAAAAAAAGTGTTATTTTAAGTTTTATTCCATGTGCATTATGCAAAACAAACAGTCGTTTTATACTGGGTAAGTCTACATCTTTGTTTGATTTCTTGAACCTCTATATGGTTTATCTCACAAAAGTTGAATAAAGTTTTCAGAGTAGCAGAACGGCGCTTACAATAGCTAGGGGGAATCCCTGGAGGAGAGATGCGAAGGCCATGTTAGATAACTATTGGCATGCAAACCAGGAGCAGGAGTTTACTGGCACTTTCTGTTGGTTGGAAATAGCATACCCAAATCAGAACCCAGACTGTGTGTTTAAACAGAAGTTGTTTTTTCTCTTTGGTTTAAAGCAGCGGGGAGCAGCAGTAGCAGTAACTATAAGCTCATGTGTAGCTTGTCTTGCTGATCTTGTGTGACAGGATTTCAGTGACTCTCTGCCTGGCAGTGCGTGCTGTCATTCCAACAAAATACAGTTTCATACAGTCGAAGCTTTATTGCTTTACTGCTTATTTAAAGTGTTTTTGGTTCCTGTGTTTGTAATTTTTGTCGATTTTATGTCAGCTTCAACTGATTATAGCTTTAATTTGGAGGTTTGGTAAGTGGACTGGTTCGTATGTAGTGTTTTTCTAATCTACTTGAGCACTTAAAGAGCTTTTCATCATGCCTCATTCACACAAGCAGTTTTCTGTGGTTTTTCTAACAACTCAGGGTTCAGTATCTTACCCAAGGATACTTTGGCAGATTAGTAGATTTGTAGAATGGAGTAGCTAAGGATTGAACCAACATCTTTTCTATTAGTAGATGACCTGTTCTACCTCCTGAGCTAAAGGCAAATGTTTAAAGGCTAACAATTCTATTTATTTACTTTGAGTTTGTAACTCTAGCTGTTTTACAGTACTTGTCACACGTGAGACAGGCATAATTAAAAAAGCTCGGGTACACAAAAATACTTATTTGGTTGGTGTCAGTAAAAGCAACTATTTAGCTAATGCCAAAATGTTCTCTTACTTATTTGTCATCACAATGAGTTCACGAATTAAAAAAGAAAAACGAATCTGACACACTCTCAATGCACTTGGGACTAAACATGAGCCTTCGAAAACATTACTCAAGGCCTCACTGCACTAGTAAATGACCACATTTGTGAGTTTAGGACGCATGCAAAGCTTTGTTTGAATTCGGTTCAGCTTCGTTCTCGTATTTCATGAATATAATTTGGAACATGTTGCTGTTTTGAATGGTCTTTTTCCTTAAGGCAAGCTGCTAATATGAACCCCAATGTGCATGAAACAAGATACAACTGCTTTGGAAATTCAATAAACATGCTGTAATAAACCAACCATTGTATCCTTTATTCTTCAGGGTACTGTCTATCTGCCACAAAAGTTCCAATGTGCCCAAAACCATGTGATAGTATGGAAAAAAAAACTTTCCAACAGCAGCTGCACTGGTGATAAGAATATATTCCTTTGATAAAGTATCCCAGCACATAATGCCACAACTCAGTGAAAAAAAAATGTTTAAAAAAATTAATGCCAACCCGTTAGTGTAATGTCTTTGTGTGTGCGTGTGTGTGCTCGTGTGTGTGTAATATTGGGGTCAAAAGTAAAACAGAAAATGAATCAATCATATTTACCTTTGTTAGGCAGTGCTGCAGCGCGGATGCTAAGTACAAACCTGAGCCATAGATCTTTAGATGAAGCAGCTTGGAAGGACAAAATAAACTCCACTCATGACAAATAGGGCTCATACATTAACCGTAATTTTATGCAGTGTCAAGTTAGTAGAAACAGCCACACTAGCAGCTCAGCAGGGGAACAAATTGCTCATACATCTCTGGACATTTTTTAAAAGAGTGGTCGATTTATTTTTTTTTTAGCCTTATGTAGTACAATTGTGAATTCCTGTTTTTCCCTAACAGAAAGTCATTTTTACTTCTCACACTTTTCTCAGTCATGCTTGATTATCCATCAGACGAGTGAGAGAGGAAGGGATTTTTTTGACGGGGGTGTTAATGGTTTTGTTGGCATCTATTGTGCAAGAAGAAAAGTTAAAGGGAAAACCAACATAAGGAGTCTTAGTATGGTGTTGTGCCACCATATGCCACGAGAACAGCTTTGATGGATTGCTTCTTAGACTCTAAAACACCGTTCTTGTGAAAGATATTGCTTCACATTGAGTGTATCTCACAGGTGGCAGCAAACCTGGCAACCACAAAGACAAAAGCATATGATTTACATATTATTATCATTATTTATTTATGTGTTTTTTGAAATTCCATAACTTTTCTTGCCTTACACCTTATTGCGAGATCATCCTGGAGAAGATCAGTTCTATCTTGATAAAAATATTCCATCCTATGATAAAAGTGATTATTAAGAACACCTTTGTACCACCATGCATTCAGATCACAATTCTGGTTGCAAAGCTGCCAGATACGACAAAAAAAAAGAGCAATTTTGTTAAGAAACATATATTTGCTTCCTGTCAAACATGTTTGACAGATGGCACATGAGGTAAGCCTAGCTTAGCATAAAGTCTGGAATGACATCAAACAGATAGCTTGGCTTTGTGACTACATCCAATTTCCCACATTCACTGCAGCACTGAAAATTTCTGGACATCACCCAACAGAGGTGAATGGGAGAAGGCAAATTCGTATCGATCAGGTCCATGAACATTGGCTGGTGTTTAACTTGCCAGCACCCTACTACAAACTCTGTGGGATTTACTGCTAGCAGGTCTCTAGCAAATGGGTGCCATGCTTGCTGTCACCTGCCCATATTCAGATATATCACTTGTCTAAATAACACTGAGTATTTCCAATATTGTTAATGTGTTTGAAGGAGACAGCTTCCTGCAGCTGTGGAAACTAGGCAGGTTATTTAAAAATTAATAAACATCTTTGTGGCTATTAGCAATTTTTATGCAGATATGCAGGTGCTGGTTTGGGTCTTTTCACATGAAGCAGTATTCAAAATCTGCCACCATGCTCTGAGTTTAACTCATTTTGTTGTCCCTCAGATAATATTTTAAATTTTCTTTAAAAATAAGCACAATATCTTCCAAAAAAAACCCGATAAAGATAGAAAGAATGGGTAAACAATTCTATTTAACCATGACCGAATGGTCAGACCTGACCATGACTAACATGCTTTACCTGCTAAAACATAAACATTATTTTTTATGTGAAAAGGCTGTTATGCGAGAAGTCTTTCATGACCTGTTTTTCAGAGGTTTACAGCATTTTTTTTTCTTGTCTTTTGAACAGATCTGACAGTCGATTACACAGTAATTACATCCTTGCATTACATTGAGAAAAAAAATTCTAACTTTAATTCACACGCTTCACTGTGTAGTTTTGCAGATGCATAATTAGCTCTAAATTCAGCATTACAGCATGTTTGCCTTTGCTTGACATTACAACAACCTAAAGCAAGCCAAGTTTGCCAGTGAACCAAAAAGGAAAGTGGGCGGGAGGGTACAACTATAAGAGCTATAAGTGGGTCAAGTTGAGCCTGCTGGGGAGGTGTTCAGTTGGATTCCAGATGCGAATGTGGGGTGGTGGGAGTTCTTCTTACAGGGAAGGGTCAACCCTGCAGCATGTAGCCCCAAATCAATACCACATGTGGCCTGGAGAGAAGCCTCACTCCTAAAACCAGATGTGCACAGACTCAGGTGTCATTCACTTTTTGATCTGCTTCCCAATCTGACTCACTCTAACGCTAACTATTTGCTCTGTTCCATCACACTCTTGCTGGGTAAACTGTCAGTCTGCCAGTGCCACCAGACACACTCCGAGCTTAATAAATAGAATGACTAATGGACATGTAACTTTTTTCAAATTGCCAAAAAGGCCTTTTTCCCATCTACAGTACTTTGAATATTGACTCCAACCAATGCTCAGCATGCATTCCCTTCCTGAAAAACCCCTGGGGCAAAGAATGGAATGCATTTCACATTTTCATTTATTTAATTTTATTTTTCAGTTGGTGTTGGGGGGTAATGAAAAAGAAAACATGTTACGGTAGAGACTAAACCACTGTCGGTTAAATGTGGTTAAAGTTTTTTTTCTTTAGATTGTTTTTGTTGTACAACTTTGGAGAACACGTCTTATATGTACTCTACAGTTGACCAATTTAAAGGCCTTTCAGTTTCAGTAAATAAAGCCGAGTACAAGGCAGAACGATAGAGCTCAACAGTCTTCGTGCAGGAATAAGGTTAACTATAATAGGGGGTTAGTGCTCATAATAGTCAAAGACAAACAATTCTACAGAGCTGCAACAACAAGTGTAAAGCATAATTGCTCTGCTGGCTTTGGTCATTCTTTGTGTAATTTGGTTAATTGCTGCAAACCTGGAAATGTTATGTAACTTTTGACCAAAAGCGCTCTCATTTTCTATATTTCATAGTTTCTTTAATTGTCATTATGGATATTTCAAGTCAGTTCAACTCTAGTCCTAAAACACAGGCTCATAAACTCAACAGTCATCACTGTGAAGGGGTACGACTTTATTTTGAAGCTGTAGCTGTTCCAGATTCTATAGATTTATTTACATAAAATAAAAAAACAAAGAAAAACGGAGTCACCTTTCAGATAAAAAGCATTTATATTGACATCTGTGGGAAGATTGTAACAAGAAGGCTTAGACATGCTCAAAAGTTTACAATAGCAGAAACTGATTTTATGACTGTATTGCTTAATTTACATGTATTTAAAAGTAGTTATTTTCTATATGCATCTATCTTTCAGTTTACTGCACGTCAGTCGTATGCTGTTAAGCCTTGAGGTAATCTGGAGAAATTCCAAACTCTGCTCCCCAGAGCGCCTCCCATACTTTGTATTGCTTTGATGGGCAAGTCTTGCTTACAATCAAGCTGTTCCCATGGCAGCTCAACAAGGTAGAGATGTGGTAACTGCACTAGTCACCAACTGTTTCTTCTTTAAATATTTCGCGCCTAGTTTGGAATCTGTTTTGGTTCACTGTCCTGTTTTCCTAGAATGAAACTGAATCCATGGCATGTGGCGTGGTAATGACATATCCTCACTTGTTCAATATCCCCATAATACAATAACACCATAACACCACCACCATATCTGACATTTGGTATCAAGGACTCTGCTAGCATCTTTTCTTTTTTTATGGCACAAATGTTCCTTCTTTTTGAGACAGATATAAACTTTTTCTGTTTTCTCAGGCCTGTGTTTCATTGGCCACACTCAGATCTGGCTTTTTCTCTGCAATTTGCCTAGAGGGCCACCTCCACTTCTTCAGTGCTAATGTTAAGAGTGGTGTTTTGTAGCTTGCAGGAACCTGGTAATGTCTGTTTCTCAAGGTAAGACTCTGATCACAATCACCTTCCACTTATGTTTCTATTCTGCTTGCAGCAGTTTTCTTAGTTTTGTGAAGAGAGTACAACTGCATTTTTTTTCTATTTTGATAGCCCGCAAAGTGCTTTTTTGTTTTCAAATGTATTATTTTTTATCAGACAGAGTTCACAGCTATCCTAACATAACTGCAAGTAACATGTGAGTGTTTCCCATAATCAGCCTCACAACATAAATCTTGCAACACTAGGTAACTCTAATGTCACCCTGAAACACGTTGCCATTGAACATTTCTCACCAGTTTGATGGAATCTTAATTTAAAATAAAAGTATTTTACATAAATGATTATATGAGTGACCCGGAACATTTATGTAAAACACTCTTCCTATCAGACAGACAGTTTTCTTTGGAATTTGATATGGGTAGCTCCATTTAGGATTTCTTTCATTACTTATCTTTTTTAGCCATGCTAGACTCATGGCTTTTGAAGCGAAACTATCATTTAGTCTATGTTTAGTCAGTTGATTAAATTATTTTGAGATTGATCAGATTAACATGAAGTATAATACATATATTGAAGTTTCTAACTTTATCTATCTCATCCAATTTGGCAATCTCTTTCTTCTTTTATGTTTTTTTTTTTTTTTGTTTTTTTTTTTGTACCTTTGCTCAATTGCACTGGCAGATTGCCCCCCTTCTCTAAGCTCTTCCCTAAAGCCCCAAGGCATAAATTGAGTGGAAATTTTCTTTTAGACAGCAGGGTAATGTAGGTCAGGTGAACATGTATGTATCTGTGTGTGTGTGTGTGTGTGTGTGTGTGTGTGTGTGTGTGTGTGTGTGTGTGTGTGTGTGTGTGTGTGTGTGTGTGTGTGTGTGTGTGTGTGTGTGTGTTACGTAATAGATCTCCTGCAAGCTAACAGTTCAGGGATTTGACAGTCCTTGGCTGAGTTCCAGTCACTCACATTCATGTAGTTACATCTTCTTACCTCTCAGGCCCCAAACCCCAAACACCACCACCATTATAATTGTCTCTTTGTTGCACAAACACTTCATCATTCCACTAACCCTTCTTCTAAAAGAAAAAAAAAGAAGAAAAAAACAAACAAGCAAAGCTACACAAAGATTGCTTTACAAAGGAATAGATTTACGGTTACACAAGCTTAAAATGGAACAGAGTTTTGGGGTCTGGCTCTTTTTTAAATTATGTCATTATGCAATATACATTTATAATTATTTATATTTGAATCATTACTGTAGCTTGCCCTTGACAATAATACTTTACAAAAAAGTGCACTTTTTTTATTTTGGATTTTCTCTAATCCATGCAAGGTCAAAGCGATCAAAAGCATAGATACAGTACAGGCTCAAATATACATACACTCCAAATAATTGTTGGTTAAATGTCCCTTAGCAGGTTTAATCTTAACCAGGCACTTTTGGTAGCCATCAACAAGCTTCTGGCATAATTGTACCTGGATATTTGACCACTGTGTAAATTGGTTCCTGCTCTAAAACCGTCCAATATGGCTGATTTAAAACAATTCTCCAAAGAAGAGTGAGCCAAAATTACTGTGTACGCAAATGCTTTCTTGCTGCCAAGTGTTATTAGTTTTTTTCACACTGGCCCACGTGGGTCTGGATGCCTTTTCCCCTTAATCAATGCACTGTACACACTTTACATACAGTAAAAAAGATCCTGACGTCCTTGTTTTTTCCATAAATCCAGCATTTTGTACCATAAAATAAATAAATCTTGGAATTTACCATATTCTTGTTGTTATTGTCTGTATTATCTTTCTATTTTGTCAAGAAAAATACGTGTACACATACTTGGCCAATAAAGCTGATTCTGATTAGCCTCACCACCATCATCCCATACAAACAAAATGACACACTGACTCAAGCCAGGACTCGAGCTATGATAAACATCAAACCACAGTAACTGCTTTGTATCCATCAAGTCATGCAGGTGAGGGGTTTCAAAACAAAAGCTGAGGGCAGGAGACCCAGTGTCACCTTGGTAATACAGAATGGCTGATAATAAGTGCTAGAACGTGACATTGATAGATTTAAGTTCATGTATACGTTTTAAGATTTGCAAATGACATTTTAATTACAGCTTATTCCTTAAGAGAGTTTTAGTTTACCATATATTTGCCACATATTTGCCATCTTTTGTTTCTTATCAAATTCTAGTTGCCATTACTGAAAAAAACCTTCTTGGACCATCCGGTATTACCCTTTGATTTGGTAATAGTGTTGCTTTGTGCAAATCACTGCAATCTAGTTCAAAATTTCACAAAACGCTTCTACTTAACAGATAAAAGCGACATTTTAGCTGTTGTTTAATAGCAAACAAGATGTTCAAAAATGACATGGGCGAAATGTAAAGCTGTCATCTTTACATTTTGGGCCGGTTTATGTCCGACAATATTTTCATGGACTGGCCTTTAAGGTGTCGCGGATAAATACAACAAAATAAAAACAGTACCGGTACCAAAAAAATAAGATTTATTCATAACACACAGGAAAAGACCCAGGGAAACAGAGTTAACGATAAAAATGATTTAAAAAAAATAGCGCTAAAAATCGATAAAATCCCCCTGAAAACCATCAATTTCACACCCGAGCCTCAACTCTCACGGCCCAGTACCAAAAGACTCAGGGACTGGTACTGGTCCATGACCCGGGGATTGGGGACTGCAAGTCTAACTAATATGTGCATAAGTAGTCAACAAATGTAACATAAAACATAAAAAAAAACCTCATGATGTGATATTATAGTATATAGTATATCAGAAATCTGTTCACTATTTTTATTACAAATTATATCAGTAAGGAAGCTGACTAAATATTAACTGATAATTTATGGCAAAGGGGTGGGATTAAATAAGTGTTTACTTCTTCCCTTTCAACATGTAAATTAATCAGAACGTTTTTTTGTATGTATTTGGTATAGTATTTTTTTTCTCTCTTATTTTCTTTTCTAAATGTACCTGTATATTGTTCACATGTTGAAATAAATTACCAATCAATCAATCAATCAATGTTAACAATTTGTTTTCTCGCTGTTTATCTGTTGCTCCTGTTCATGTATTCGATCATACATTATAGAAAAAGCAGGAATCTATATCCTGGAAACACAGAAAAACTAGCAGAAGCATTAAATGAGGTTAGCATACTTTACTAGCGTGGTATATTTTAACCTAACCAAACAGCACATGAAAAATCATTTGTCAACAACGATCTAACAACGCTTGGCCTGATGGACGTTTTAAAGACACCTTCAATACCCAACTTGAATTGTAAGAGAATTTGTTGAAGAGAAAATCAGTTCTCCTCAAAACCTAACCCTAGGAAGGCAGTTTATTTGCAACAGAAGAAGAGCGAATGAGGACTGCAAGTGAGTGCTTTAAAAGTTACAACGTAAATGTGAAAAGTTCATTTCACAACAGACAAGCAATACAAATCTTTCCGATATACCCTGTGAAGAACTATGCTTTGGCATTTATTGAATCTATAACTCCTGCTGTATTTATCCAGTGTTCATGCAGTAATTGTATAAGTGCTGCAATGTGTTTTTACAGTATGCGGAATTTGAAGCATGTGAAAGCCAGCTGTACATCTTTTAAGTCATGAGCGGAGGCAGGGGTTACTTCACAGCACATTTTTCCTCAGTGGTAGCACATTCTTTTCTATCCCCAGCATGTGCTTTTGTTTCATAATAGACTCTCAAATGAAAACACAATTTGCTTTGGGGTGTTGATTTTAAGTGTGAGTATGGAAAGCATATGGCGCCACTGAAAGCCACTGTTCTCCCGCTCTTGTTTGTTTGGTCACATCCGCAACGAGGAATTCACAGATGGGACTTGTCGTTCAGAGTGACTAGCTTCTACAGCTGCTGGTGAAGGGAATTTACATGCAGGAGAGCAAAACTATAAAAGAGCATCTTTTAGAAGTGGGCCACAGCTGAGTAGCTGGTGGAGAAAATTGCCACCATCAAGCTGTCTGCTAACAAGACAGAAATCTGCATCTGAGGTGTTTAGCTGATGGTCTTATCTAGGGAGACTCTCAGGCAGGAGCTCAGTGTTTAGCTCAGTCATTTCATAGCTTGTATTGGACAGACTGGCTGGTGTAAGAGTTTGAACTTGTAACCTCTTACATCCAGGGTGCTGATATGATGGAGAGACTCTGTTGTCATCTGCAAAATTCTTTAAAATATATTTAATATAAATAGTCAGTAAAGAGTCCTTTTTTATTTCATCATGCTGGTCAAAAGTTTCGAAACAAAGAAGATGAAATTACCCAATCATTTCCATGTCTGCATTACAATCAAAACATAGATGTAATCATTTCTGACTGTCCTCAAACTAGCCCACACCCACCATAGACAAACACCACCAGCTCTTTGAAATGTCAGCTTCAAAGCTGATCTTTGTCCGTCCTCTCTCCACACAGGCAGCAGTGGTGGAGGGGCGCCTCCAACCAGATGTTGGCTAGGTCTAATGCCTGAGGTCAGAGGTTGTAGGCTGATACTGAGGGTCAGGGAGGTTTTGTCGGTAAGGAACGTATCAGCTGTAGACAAACAGACCGCGCCCTCCTCGGACCTTTCGTGGTTTGAATTACTGCTGCCATGGTCCGGGCCTGGTAATTGAATTATGCCAACACTAATAAACATCAGGTGATTGATATTTTAAGGAGGTAATTTGTTGCCTGGTAATATTTCACTGATTGTGTTACGATTATGTGAGCGTATGAGTTAATGTCATTCTTACATATATCTTCTAAGGGATATCTCATAACATTAGGGCATTTTAGATATTATCACGTAGAATCTCTGTGACCATCACAGTCAACAAAAAAATATGACATTTCTATACCTCTGTACTTATGCATTTTAAAGTCTTTACACTATATATGAAAAAGTATATTCCTAACCCTTTACCCAAAATACTGAGCTAAAGAGATAAGCTTTGGCTCCAAGTTACCTTTGGCATTAACTGCTTTTAAAACTATTTGTTCTCTCTGCGTTAGCTCAGTATTGGCAAATTGTATTTTGCAAAATGTAATATTGTATTAGAAAAGATTTTAAAGGAGACAAATAAAAACAAAAATAGCAACAAATTCTGACCAGTCACCACTTTTATAATATGAAAATGTTTGGTGTGTGGGAGAACTCATTTAGTCCTAGCTGCTATAAAAACACGCATAAGGTGAGCACATCCAGTAAATGCAATCCATTCAACTCAACACAGATCAGGTTATGGTGAAAACAGGAAGTTACAAACATATAATGAGTCATATTGATTACTGGCTCTGTGCCGTAATGAGCCAATCAGCAGTTTAATGCACTGTTAGTGACCATTGTTTTAATTGTTTTGGTCAGTAAGAACTGCGGGAGAGAAGTGTTCAGAAGCTGGCTAAGGACAAAAATCCAAAAAGTTTAAATATACGGTACCAAAGTGTTATTGTGTCAAAATGTATAAACCATGCATGATAAAGAAACAGTTATGTGGTTGTGAAAGAGTAAATCAGATCTTAATCGTGTAAAGTTTACTCATTCATCGAAAATTAAAAGACAACAATTTCACAATGTGTTAGTTCATCTCTTCACAGTTTCACAGGACGTCTATATATGACTCACTGGGTGTCCACTGGAACACCCACTTTAACCCACACAATGGTATTAGAAGTCTTTGGTAAGTGATACACAATGACCTGGGAGATTAAGTTTTCTGATACACACAAAAAAAACAATAATAATAAGTTTAGAGGCCTATTCCTGTACGTTCAGCATACATGCTTTGGGATGACAGTGACAGAGAAAAACCTGTTTGACATTCCAAGCGAAGGGCAGTAGAACTGAAAATGACTAAGCTAGTGGAAAGTTACTACAGTTTTGTTGTTGTCAGAGTCTGGAGTTGTTAGAGGAGGGGCGCTGGAAGATTATGGGGCAAACAAGAATCAGGGTGGGTTTTACTTTCTGTGAAATCTTTGGTATGACTTGCAGCTCTTCCCTGACTCATGTTGCTCAGGGCTTGTAGATATTATTGGTGTGTATGTTTGTGCATGGATGTGCGCACGTGTGTTTGTGGGCACATGTGTCTGTGAAGAGCTTTGAGTGTGTTTTGTCAGTCTGTCAGTTTAAATTTCACAAAATATCAAATCAAAATTTATTTATATAGCACATATTAAAACAACAGTGTTAACCATAGTGCTTCACAGTCAGTAAAAGCATGAGACAATTAAAACAAACAATAAAAGAGGAGAACAAACAATAGGTAACAACACAACAAGCTAGACACGCCATCTAGACAGAATCAAAAGTCAAAGTAAAAAAATAAGTTTTAAGACGTGATTTAAAAGACAGAATTGACTCGGCAGTACGAATATGAGCAGGGAGGTTATTCCAGAGTCTAGGTGCCACGGATGCAAAGGCCCGGTCACCTCTCGACTTCATTCGAGTCCTAGGTTGTGCTAGGAGCCTGTGATTGGACGATCTAAGTGCTCTGTTGGGATTGTATGAGTGGAGTAGTTCAGAAAGATAGCTGGGTGCTAAATTATTCAGAATATTAAAAGTGAACAAAATAGTTTTAAAATCTATACGATATTTAACAGGGAGCCAATGTAATTTGGCTAAAATTGGAGTTATGTGTTCATGGATTCTCGTACCTGTTAAAAGACGCACAGCTGCATTTTGAATTACATACACTGCATTCTGAAAATACAAAGCTGATTTTCAGGAAACTTGGTAAGAAGTTGTAAAGGCCATTACCCACTACACACATGGCAAAAAAGCAACACAAAATTCTGAAACTTTCGGTTGCAAACTTGTTGAGTAACGTACATACACACCAAAAGCATTGCATTTTTACAAAAAGTGTCCTAAAAAACACACTGTGAGCAAAATGAAGTCGACATCAAGCAATGAAGAGCTGGTCCTGAGGTTTCTAAACAATGAAAAGTAAGAAACTGGGATTCTGAGGTCATCCAGTTCTCGCAAAAAGGCCGGAGCATTTCATGGTTTGATCCAGAAGTTGAATCTGTATCACGGCTACTTTCGTACATATTTCAGATGTCAGTGGGGCAGTTAAAGCTCCTGTTGGCAGAGTTGAGACCAGATCTGACAAGGCAGAGAAATCCTTTCAGATAGCCAATGGACCAGCAGCATCTAGCCATGCATCTGAGGTAAAATGTTATTTTCACTATTATTATTCAGTACTGGTGCTGTTTTCAGCTATAATCAGATTTGTTGAAAAATGCAGTGGCCTGATTGACCAGATCTGTGTATTGAAATGGAAAATATTGATAAAAAAAAATAATGCCAGAAATGTATCCAGATGATAGATGCGAGTTTAGATTTTTCAAATTGTGAGTGGCATGCAAACTCACACAGATCTCAACTACAAGGCTGAGAATCCATTTACTTTGCAGTTTACACTAGATAATACTCCATAAACCCTCATAAGAATAGCTAAACCTCCTGTAGTCATCATAATCAAAAGCCAATGCTCACTCCATCCATCTTAGAACTCCATTCAAGCTAACAACATTACTATTCATCATCAGTATTCACACCTGTCCAAATCCATAACCTCATTGCCTGGAGGGAAGAAAGAAAGGGAAAAAAAGTCATCTCCATCTCACTGAGAAAGGAAGAAACCAATTCCCCTCTGCCTGCATCTCTTACATGCATTTGTCATACATCAACCAGACAAGTGAACTCCCTCCTCTCCTTGCACGCAGCTCCTCTCTGACCCAGCTAGCTTTGTCCTGACTCATAAAGAGCGCTAAATGAAAACCATCCAACCCCCCTCCCCTTTTGTCACTCTTGTCTCTCTGCAACTGAAACTCATTTCCTCTGCACAGTGTATCAGAGGGGGAAAAAAATACAATATCGAAGACAAAGTTGGCCTGACTGCCCCCCCTCTGAGTAGCTAAGAAAAATAGTGTACGTTTCTCAAGGAATTCCCTGAATGTGGGATTGTGCCTGCAGATGTTGGAGAACTGTCACCCCTTAAAACAACCCACTCCCCAATGTCGTCCTCCACCCATCCCACATTTCTCATTTGCTTCAGAGCTTTGGATTGTGAGTTCACAAACACATGCATGAATGCATACACGAACAAGACATGCATGCAGACATCACTATATACAGACCACTGGTCCACCATACATTCAATCTCAGACTGTATATATGTGTTTAGATGAAATGTGCATTCTCTTTACTTTCTTTTTACCATACCACAGTCAAATATATGTACGCATATACACTCAAGTACATAAATACACAGTGTATCCTTCTGCTTGTCTACACAAGTGTAAACACACACAAAGTACTTGGACAACTAGTGCCTGGACCCTCTGTTTTTCCATTACGGAGCCTGGCAGTAGAACAGTTCAGCACTAGCAGAAACATTAGCAGCAGTGGGAGACAGAACTGATGGCTGAGCTCATAAAAGGGCACGGTGGACATGAGACAAGTTTGTGCTGTTGCCCAAAACAAACAAACAATAAAAAAAAAATTCTTATGGTCATAGATGGTAAATGGACTGGTTCTTATATAGCGCTTTTCTACTCTATCTGAGCACTCAAAGCGCTTTATACAACTAATTCATTTACCCAGTCACACGCATTCACACAAGCACTTTTTCTAAACTGTTTAAGTGCTTACTGTCTAACATTTATACACATTCACACTCCGATGGATGCACTGCAAGGTTGCATAAGAGGATACTCTCGAAACTGAAGTTTAAATTATATATATATAATTTATAAACTCAGGAGCTGTATGATCACACCTAAAAGGACATTTGTTGTATTTAACATGTTCAAAATTCATGCTAATGAGGTCGAACTAACGCCAAGATAATTAAATATTAAACGCCAAGACATATAAAAATAAATAAATAAAAATAAAAATCATAAGACATGAAATAACTTTCATCAAAATGTATCTATTTCTGCCTATTTTGTTTTCTATTCTGCTTGTTTCTTCTGATTATTATAGTTTGATGTCTTTTCATACTTAAAAAAACAATGTGCCTCTAAAACAGATCCCAATTTCTTCTAGTTTAACGTTTTTA